>NC_064239.1:13418703-13723647 GCF_023101765.2 Spodoptera frugiperda | reverse complement strand
AGTCGCTTATCTTGTTGTTTAGATTCTGTTATTGAAAGTAGATCGCGGCTCGGGACCGATTTCTATTAGTGAACTACATCTTGATTAACTATTAGTTAATGTAATCGATCAATGTTATATAGCTAGCTATGTTGCAAATTGTTATTATTGATGCTGCTATGGAGTAGCCTTTTGGTTATTTGCTAGGTAAACTATCTGTTTACGACCTGATGTATTGTTAGAGTGCGCTCCTGGTAAGTGGAATTCAACATTAGATTCTCTAAATTGTGTAAACAGAAAAATACAACATTTATAATTAAAAGCTTGTTATTAGTTAAAGTTTGCAAAACAATCTGGTCGACAAAAAGAGGTCAGTATTCTTTAGTTAATTTATTTAATTGTTACATCCTCTTGTCATATCATTTCGCCATCCAACAAAAAACACATTTGTATTTATTTGGCTCCCATTTTGGTATAAAAAACATGTTTTTCAACTCACTGATTACGTCGAAACGTCAGAATTGGCGCGCTTTTGTTGAGCGCCATGTTGAGATGCGTTCAGTTTAGGCGGACAATGGGCGCGTTCGGTTCACGCTGCGTGGTCCGCGGCCCGGCGCGCTGCCTGCACTGGGTGGTTTATTGTTTTACGAGCAGCATTACACGCTTCTTCCCGCTTTGTCCCGAGTTTTACAAGGGACAATGACGGGACAAATCGTAGGAATTCAACTCTGTTGTCAGATCGCTTGATAGAGTGCCGTAATCTTTCTTCCTGTCACATATTTGTGTGTCTTTGTTTGTTGCACACGTGATTGCCATATCACTAATAAACCATTGTCTGTCTGCTTAACATGCTCAAAAGAAACGATACACGGGTAAATACTCGCTTGTTTGAGATTCATTCGGGACGCTCTCGGAGACAATTTCATTATGACCATGAAAGCAATTATGGAATTGTTAACCTTCATTTCCTGAACTAAGGTTTAAGTTCACTTGCACCCACCTACGAGGATAACTATTATGAAAAACAATAATCTAATCAGAGCGTGATACTATCGTCAATTTATAAATAACATTCCGATATCGTGTATCACTTCTATTGAAATTATTTATAATATTTCCTCTATCGTTCATTAACTAAGTAATATTTATATCTACGTAGTTCCCCTCGTAATTAAGAAATGTTGCAAATTAAAAAACTATACAAATTCATAATAATGAACGGATTATGTAAATGCGGCCACTCAATATGTATGGCGCGATAAATCACATTGGTTTTAATTCAAGTTTTGGCTATTAAATACTTTTAATAGATAATCAACAGTTTTTTGTGTCTGATTGAGACGTTATAGATGACATATGGCCTAAATATAATTAATGTAATGGGTTCCGTTTTCAAAATATTAACAAGTTTTTATGTGCGTGGGAGTGACAAATTGCTTCGGCCATAGATCCGTAATTCGTAATATTATTTCAATACTTATCAATTGAGTGTCCAACATCGGACTATATCAGCCGTGGGCTACGAGTGACACTGCGAATTGGATCGGATCTAAAGTTCATTGATCACTGGTTCGTAACAAATTAATTATGTTCAGAATTTCAATCGATAAGCAATAACTAACGAAAATGTCACCTATATAAGGTCTAAATGTAGCCGACTAATGTAACCTTCGATCTAGTCTAGATCTAAGTAGATAATTAGGAAGTCAGTTGATATTGTGTCACATATTATCATTGGTGACATTGGAACTATCAAATGGTACCTATGGTATGGTACCTATGGTACCTTACTAAGATTTGGTCTAAACTAGAGCTTTAAGAATTTAAATGTGTCATAAACCATCATTGATTACTTTTCACTGAGATGAAATGATACCTTAGGTACCTTGATGGGTGTGAAAAAATACACTAAGTAAAATATAATACCATCAAAAACCAATGATATTCCATTTCCAAAACAGCAACGGTTGTTGCGCAGTGACATAAATTACAGCCAGCTTTATGTCCGGGGTTCTTCCTTGAATTTGTCGCATTGTCGTGCGTTTTGTCGCCTGTCGCATTGTTTTTAGTCGCCCGCTGGTACGGCCATTGTGGCCGAGTATTTGTTTAAGTAGTGCTGTGTGACTGGGTGCCCGTGCCCATCCATCACTCCTCGTGGGTGCTACTGCGCGGTTACAGGGCTGCTCGCGCTGTGCCGTTATTCCTTCTTCTGTATAGGGGTTGTTTCAATTTCTAAGGACAACCTTATCTGTTTTAAGGAAAACAAATAAATGGGTTTTCTTGACAAAATGTTATCTTAAGTAATTAATCTTAAGGTACTTAGATATTAGCTGAAAATTGAAGTTCGTTTAATTTCGTATATTAACAAATACGCAGCTATACCTGGGCTACAATCTACGTATCACTTTTTCACCATTTTAGTCCTATAGTTAGACTACACTTAAATCTAAATAGTAATACATCATGTTTAAGAAGGTATGAAGATTAACTAAAGGTGACATTTTTAAATTACGTTCCTGTTAAAAACATCTAGTTTAAACTGCAGCTCCACACCCTGTATAGCAAGTGCCACGTGACGTCATGATATGCCCAGCATTGTGCGCCGCGGTCGCATTGTCCGCACAGTGGCCCTCAATGCACTCCTAATGCTTGTTTACATTGTTTAGCACTAGAACAATGCACCACTGCCAGTAAGGACACATTCTATGGGTGACACTTTGTTCCACGAATGAAAGTTTTGAAGAATTGTCTCGCAGTGATAAGAAAGAGATGGTAAAAGTTGATCCATCATTAGAAACTAAACAGATTAATAATAATTGCAGCGTTTAGTAATAATATTTACAGTTATGTCAGTGTTAACAGTAACAGGACAGTGAAAGACCTTATCTATGAGATAACAGAAGTTATAGAATTAGGTGACAAGTGAAACTTCTTCAGATACTACCAAACTTGGTAATAAGTTATAATCCGTATAGTACTAGTCGTATTGTTGGCAATATTTCCACGTGTTATAATAAGATTTTGATTTCTGAATTAGGTCAAAATGGACGGTAGATCATAAGCTAGTAAACCTATTTAATTTTTTAACAAAGAATAATTTCGATGTCGTAGGAAATTAGGTTATTTTTTTTTAATAAATTGATAACACCATGCTAACTTAATCAAATTATTTATTTATTTAAAATGCTTTATGCACAAGTACATTGGTGGACATAATGCCGTTGACATTTTGTGCCTGTCTGATTCTTGGGTGGTGCAGATAACATAACAAGCGGGTGCATGGAGCATGATAGATAACTACTTTACATTAATATGCGTTATAATTACAAGTTCCTAACAATGTTGGTAAGTTACCTTAAGACCAAATGTTAAACAATAAAATAAATCTCAAGCAGAACTTTATTTACACGTAAAACAAAGTTTGGTCCCATCCCTGATTTATGTTTACCGTAAATGTCTATATTTACGGTTACCTTTTATGATTTTATTCACAATTTTACGGTTTTGTGAACGTAAACTTGAATAGTGTCGACGTGAGAAGATTTCGAAAAAAATATTGATTTTTAAACCTTTGGAATGTTTGTGTTGTTGGTCGATTACTAAACTTAACTCGCCTGTTATTCATTTCTAGATCTTTACAGACTTCTTGCTGCGAGATATATACTATTTCAATATTCTTAAAGATACATTTCCGTACCTATACTAACATTCTAAAATCTTATGTTGTATTATGTTTTATAAGAAGTACCCAAGTGAAGATATTTGTTCCTAAGTCTTTGCACATAACTTGAAAGCTACCACTTCCCATATTAAGTGAACAAGCCCCACATTCGTTTCCAAGTAACAACTTCTACTTCTTAAACAAAATTCAAAACAATTTCACCAACAAATCTCCCGTAGATTTCTTACAGATACAAAAAATTGGGAATCAATGGCAACAAATCATTGAAACAATGAGAATTTACTTCACAACCAAAACAAATTAGACGGACATTGTCAGGAGTAAGTATTGTACGATTGTGACCATTCAGGGGCTCCATAAAGCCATGGGGGTCTCGGGGCTCAGGGCACAGGGCTCCGCTGATATACAACACTTGTACACAATACTTACTCATTGTTTACATGTTTTTAAATTCGAATAAATATTCTGCTTTTGGTGGAACGAAGATCGTTTGTGACAAGAGAGAAACTAATATCTGTTGAGAGGAGAAATGTTGAAAGGTGGAATATTACAATGTCATCAGTGTCGATAAAATAATGATAGATAGATAATATATTTATTTGTTTAGCACTGAAAGTCCCCTTCCCCTGAAATTCCTAAATAACAGTAGATTGGCTAAGTCTCATCCTATGTTTAGATCGGATGTGCCATCTGCACCCTACCGTTAGCTTAAACAGATCATGTTGTTAAAAACTTAAAAATAGTTAGAATAAGTTTAATCGTCCAATTATAACAGTACATATATTGAAAGTCCTTATCGCAGTGATTCATTAAAACAAAAACATAAAAAAAGAAAAAAAGCCAAACTAAAAACTATAATTTTACGGTTGGTGCGGTGGCTGGGCAACTGGCTGCCGCGCAACGGGTAGCGGGTTCGATTCCCGCACGGAGCAACTCTTTGTGTGATCCACAAATTGTTGTTTCGGGTCTGGGTGTCATGTGCATGTGAACTTGTATGTTTGTAAACGCACCCGCGACACTGGAGAAAATCCTAATGTGGGGCAACGTTTTTTAAAAAAAAAAAAAAAAAAAAAAAAAAAAAAAAAAAAATTAATTCTGATCGTAAATCTTCAGTAGATTCTCAGTTCCATAACAATGAAGCCTCGTATAAAAACAAAATAAGATTTGACAATTTTTTCTAGCAAATAGTGGCACTGAGTGGTCTAGTTTGGGCCCAGAACTGCAATAAACTTATACAGCCCTCCATTGTACGGGGCCTGGCCGAAACAATGGCTTCAATGTTTGTCACAAATGTTCATATAAACAATTGTAAAATATAATTTATTTGTGTTCGTCACAAGATATTTATGGCGCACTAAAAGTTTTAAAGAGTTGAATGAATTTAGTTGTTTGTAAGTAAATATTTAGAAATTAAAGTGTTCGTGTGTACGTGCTGTTGGGGTATTTCATAACTGTTACTTGTAACGCTAGACGTGGAACATGCAGTTACTTTCTAGGAGAAGCTTTGTTCCTTTAATTATATACGTTTTGAATACTAAACTTCGAGAGGATTGCAATTACTAAAATCTACGTGAGCACTTCAGCGCCTTAATCATATTGATAAAACTAGATATAAGGACTATGTAGGTTTTAGGTGAAACAAATTCGAGTTTGTAACTCTTAAAATCTTGAATTAATTGACTAAAAATTGATCAAAAACAGAAAGTTGATCAGAATAAATCGATGAGAAACTTACATCAGTTTATATTCTTCGAATAATTTCACAAAGATCATCATTTCATTAAGCTTTCCCTTACAAAATCTTGTTTGATAAAGTAGTAGGTTCTATGGGATTATAATATAATAACACGCTCCATAATACCGAGGTAGTAAGCAGAGACAGCGGTACACTTAACAGAGCGGTGCTTATAAATCAATAACCGATGCAAGAGTTATATCCGTTAACCCGCTAATGATGTCCAGGTAAATAATTACCGACATCTCAATTTGTGCCCCAGGGCTGTCCACAGGCCACAGATACATATTTTATTTAATCCAGGCTTTTAGAAAAGTGAATTAAGATGTAATAAGTTTTTGTAAGTGGTTATTTAAGATTTTTTTTAAAATATATTGCTATTGTGTTAACAGACATCAATGATTATCAATACTTGACCTTGATGTGATGGTACAAGGATCACTTTTACATTTTTACACAGAGTTTGCTTGTTGAGTCAGTCTTCAGAAAAATTAACCTGGTTTAAGCTGGTAAACCAGTAGACGGATAACCTAATGTTAAGCAATCATCACCGCCCATGGACACCCGAAACACCAGAGGCGTTATAAGTGTGTTGCTGGCCGTTTTGAGAGTTAGGAATTTAAGGGTTGTTGGGGAGTCGGGAATTGGGAAGATTGGGTAGGAGGGTAATTGGGCCTCCGGTAACCTCACTTACGTCGGTTTTCTGTGAGGCCGTAGTATCACTCCAGTCGAGCCGGCCCATTTCGTGACGAAGCATGGCTATCACATACATATATAAAAATTCTTTACGGCTGCTTTATGTATCTAATGCAAATGTAAAATAGGAACCAAGATGGCCTCAATAATATGAATGGAATCATAAAGATTGGCTTTTAATTCCAAGGTTAATGTCATAAAACCATGAGAGGTTAGTAAATTAAACAAACATCTACTAGTGTATAACTTATTTAGTATAATTATTCTAATTTATATTTGTTTACCGCGGGTTTTAAATTAACGATTAAATTTATCTAAATTACTCGTTTATCTACGATTATAACTTGTTTGTTTATAATATTGTGATAATTATAAATGTCCTCATGAGAATAATTCTAGTATATCTGTTGATTTAAAAATTATGAAACTAGAGTTTTCTTCTCGCAGCCCTGAGATGTAAGTATGTGATCATGCTGCGCGCGCGCCTAATCACGATCTATTGCCGAGACGGATCGGAACTTTTCGGCTTCGCTTCGGCAACATAAATCACGGCTATACGCGAATGTAATGATCAGCTCAAAGAAAAAAATGGTAACATAATATTTATGGGTACAGATAGAATTAGGGACACAATTATCATTTATATTCTCTGTCATGTTTATGGTATTATTTTTCGATAATTGCTTACCTACGTAGGTATTCTTGTGTAGGATTTGTGAATAAATGTGGCTGGTGGCGTTTTTATTGATCGTTCGTTACACGTTAATCTTTTTAATTTTATATTTTCCTCAACTTTACTGTCACAACAATAAAGTGACACGGATGAATATTTTTATGGCGTTTTTATACCAAAAAATAAATAAGACTAACAATTTAATTGGATCCTTTATGAAATGTTACAAAGTTATAAAATCGCTTGACTCGCGACCGTATATTTATGTGACTACAGTGTACATAGCCGGAGGTACGGCTACCGTGAATATTTCCTAAATTAAGTTACCCATGTCTCTGGTGGCACCTGTTGACGTATCCTACGGCACCGTGAGGGCTTCTCGCGATAATTGATGAGCATGGGCCTGTAGGACCCCCACTGGCGAAGGAGGGTCATGTTTGTTACGCGGGACAAAGTATAAGCGGATTGCGATAGAACTTAGTTGGAGATTTTTAGCTTTTAATACTGGATTACTAAAGAAATTATTATAAACACACTCTTTACTACTGTAAAGCTTTGAAATACAACTCATCTGTAGGACATTTAGTTGGTCAGTGTAAAAGTATTGTTGGATTAGTGTATGTCTATAAAACAAAATGGTGGGTGCGCTCATCACTTGTACCACATAAAATTTCTAACATACCGCGGGGCGCGTCTTCGCTTGCCAAAATAAAACATTAATATTATAACATTCTAATACAATGCACACCTGCCTTGTAAACAAAAAACATTTATAATTATAAAATAAAAGGAGGATGGACTATGTTGTGCCCGTGCCGTTATCAAACTGAATTTACATTAGCATAATATTAGTTAATTTTACGTGTATTTTATTGTCTCTAGTTTTATTTTATTATGAAAATGTGGTTTCGGTAATAACCGTGATGATTGAAGCGGGCTGCTTGGATTAGATTAACCGATCAACTATATTGTTGATCAACACAGGTTATATGCTGAACAAGGAAAATTCTGGTCTCTACATAAGACCTGAAAGGAAACCTCTCTCCAGACTCTACGGACAACGTAACAGGTTACCGGGTTCAAAGCTGGAGTAGGAACGGGGTAGTTTTAAGTCAGTGAGAGACACTCCCTCTCGCCTCACCCAAGGCGGGAGAAATTATGGAATGATTTTTCACCCTTAATAAAAAGGGACCAAAATACTTAAGTTAAGTAAAATTCAATAACTTTATTAGCATTTGACGTTTAGGTCCCTAGCTATATTTTATCTGGTATTTATTTTCATAACGACCTTTTAACAGTTGACGTCAGCTGATCCAGGAGTTATGACAGTCCACAGCCCCACGTTTTATTGTTATGGGTGTAAACAAGTGGCCGAAGCCGCGGGCGGCGGGATGTATACTTTACGATTATTACTTAATCAACCCGTTTTGCCAATATTTTATGGAAACATGTATTAATGGTCGAATAGACCTTACCGCGGCGGTTATAGGTTATTGTAGATGATGTCACGCTGTTCCAGGGAGGGAGGGGGGTATCAGCTGCTTGTAATTATATCTTGTGTCTTAGTCAGCCGTGGTACCACGAACCGTGACAATACGACATCTAATTACATTGCCATGTCTACATCCTCTTGACTGCATTCGGCTACTTGACTTCTACCATGTGACTAATTTAGCCAACTGCAGTAAATGTGCGACTATATTCATTGCAAGTCAGGCGCAACTTAGTAAGCAAAAGGTGCAAATATAGTATCGTAGTTGAAGACTTAGCTTTAGGTAGGTCTTCTGATAAAATTATAGATAGTTCTAAAATCCAATATTTTATTTTTACTGCAATCCAGGCAGCATCATCAACTCACCAGTCAATACTGGCTTTCGAAGAAATCACAGAAGAATGCAAAACGTATTATTTTTTTTATTTGCTCTACATAACTTCCACACGATTTCCATACAACCGTCTACTATTGTACAACAAAATACATACTAACAAAAAAAAAAAACAACCAATTATCGTCATCTGAACTAACGACTACAATGTCTAATGACTTACAATACCATTGTACAGAGGGGTCGGCAGTGAAATTACCGGTACAAAAGACTCGCGGGCGTCGCCACGGGGCGCCTGTTATCGTTCCACCAAACAACAACACCTTCGAACCCCCAAAATAAACCTTAAATCTATCAGAATAAGGGTTAAAACAGCTGCATGGTTACCGTATGTAATTTGTATGAAGTCTTTATTACGAAAATATACATTCGTTAACAATTGTAACGCGTTTGTTAGTGTTGAGATGTTATCGGGGTCATTTTCGTACCCGGCCGCGGCGCGGGGGTTAGTTCGGTCGACACTACCTTTACATGTACAATGTGCTTTCGTTCATTTGTCTTCGGTTTTGAAAACAATTGTGCTTGTTTAACTTAACAGCTTGATTAATGGATGGAGAGGAAAGTAACTGATAATTACTTATTTAAAGTAGCTACAAGTTTGTTTTGGTCTCCAAACTGTATCCTAGCTTTAAGTATTGAAAGAGACAGACCACCACTGATAGGGTCTAATAGGGCTGATGCTCGATTCAAAGCTGTGGACAACATAACAGGTTACCGGGGCTCCGGCTCAAAGCAGGAGAAGGAACGGGGTGGTTTTTAGTCAGTAAGAGTCTGACATTCCCTCACCCGAGGTGGGAGAAGACATTGGATGATTTTCCCCCCCTCAAAATGGTTTCCTCAATTTTTAATATGGAGTAGGTAGTTGTACAGAGAGCAAGACTCGTCTAGACTAGACTGCAAACTACCGACTTCTCCTACCACGCACACAAGACACGGCTCTCATAGTTTCAACTAATAAATGTCAAAAATTAAAACTGTGTACTAAAACTACGGCGACAGTATAAAATTGATGGCTCCCATAACATTTTTAATGGCAAAGCACGAGTTTGAAAACGTTACGTTCCCACTGTTTCCAAAAAGTTTATTTACACGAGAAAGCTTTGTTTGGTCAATGTGTTTTTATTGTATTTTTAATAGTAATAAAAGATTTTAGTGCCGTTTATCAGAGGTGACTATCATGTAATAAATTACGTTGCAATTTTAAGTTTATTTTAGTTTTTAGATAGTTACCTATGGCGGAGGTGTTCGGGCTGTAAATCAAAAGTGCATTAGTTAATTATATTATACGAGTTTGGAAGAAATCTTGGGTTTTATTGTAGTCGTTGGCATTACGTGGCTTCCGTTCGAAGGGAGATAGAAACATTTGTTTTTTTTGTTTAATTATATAGTAGGTGATCCTTGTGAGAAGACTTATCAGTTCATAAATTAATGAAAACATGGAAAACTTTTTCAACAATAAATGATATATCAAGTGACAAATGGATTTCACAAGTATCTAAACTGTGTTCATATTGCTCTTACTTCTCATAGAGTGCTTTCAGAGTTTCAAAGACATTTTGAGACCGTCTCATTTTGATTGCCTGATAGCTCTTGTTCAGAGTCAGTACCAACCCCAAAGCGCCCTCTAAGCCGGTATCATGACACCAATTTCATAACAGCCCAATAACAGACCCACTAATTGTTTTAGAAACTGTCTAACTATCTAGAATGGACACATAACATTATTTTATGGCCAATAAAACCCTACACGGCGTATATGTTTATCGCGGAGTAATTTTAATGTGGCCCACCGTGTGCTTTACATCACGTGCTTTATTGCTCGCTCGCCTCTTTGTCACTGGATCCCTGTTTTATTACACACTACGTGTTCTTCCCTCATTAAGTTACTTAGTCAAACTGATAATAACTGATACGTGACCAATGGTACGCAGGAACCTCTAATTTACTCCCAAATTCATGTTTTTAAACAATAATTATGATTAAAGACCAAAAGATATCCAGTATTCGCTAATTCTCCTACTTAATTATCATGATATCATCTGCCCAACGTGACAAATATCGAATAATTAACCAATCCGCGACGAGATCACGCGAGTGTCGCAGCTGGCCGGCGCGTGCGCAGCCACTTCCTCTGATCTTTGACTCGGACAATTGCACGCATCTGCCTTCGCTCCCTCTACGATATAAGATCTTTAAATTGGTCCGATATCTCCCCTCGCCGGGCGACGTACTCGAGACCACCGGGAGGGGGGGAGGCCAATTTATCTTGGCCTGGATTCATCACTCCCGGCCAACATATGTTTGCAGCTCACATGTTCTCATATTGTTCTCAATGACATGCAATAAGGTTGAGAATTGAACAACTCGCTGGCAGCAAGTTTGTAAGGAAATATGTTACTCAATCCTTTATTGTCACAAGGATATGAATTGAAGTGGTTCGCGATCAACTAGGTGTTTCCGCCTCAGCTGTTTATAAAGTGTTTTAAGACAACATTCTGTTTGGACACTTTCGTGAAGTGAGCAAACTTTTTGTTGGAACCTCTTCAGAGACTCTGTCACCGGGTGACATCGCAAAGATGGTCACTTAAAATTTTAAAAGTCAAAACTTTTCAACCGTTATGACCCAAAAGCAAGTCAAAATCGGTAAAAGCAAGAAATGTCGGAAAGTGAAACAAGTGGAAGATGAGTACGAGAGCCGCGGCACTCGCAGGCGGGCGCTGCTGCTGAGCAGCGACGATGTCGAGCGAATGGCGGTGGAGAGCTCGCGGGCGAGGCTGATCAACCACTTAGTCAGCAAGTCGGAAGACCATTCTCATAGAGAGCCTGCGGCCTACTGCCGCAGGTCCAACAAATATCAAGTTCCATCCAGCTCGGTCACTCACTCGTCACATGCCAACAGAGTGCCCATTCCGAAAGCACCGTACGTAATCCCTGCCTACCAGTCTCTCGTCCAGCCGCCACGGTGGTGCCCACAATCAATGAAAACCTCACCTCAAGGTTCTTATACAGAAAGAATGGAAATTCCCCCGTACATATGCAAATGTGCAAACTGCACATCAATGAACTGTCCCGGCAGGAAGGGCAACGGCTCCAACTCGCGGAAGTTTAAGGGCAACATCACGACCTTCTGCGACCAGTGCACCATGACGCCGAATGTGCACGATGTGGCGTGCGGTCGGACTCCTTTACTCTCCAGTCCGATATATTCCGATACGGTAGCGCCATGTTGTTCATCTATGTTCGGTCTCATAGATGACCACTGTAAGAACACGCACGGCCGGAGTGGCCCCTCACCAATCCTAAAGAGAGGTTGCATGAACTGCGCGAAGAAGAAAACATTTTGTGATTTCGACCCGTGCAAAACCAAGTCTGTAAAATGTTTTTTTAAAAAAGAACGGGACGAGTCTTCTGATTGCGAAGAAATAATTTCGAGGAGGAATATTTACAATGAGGGTATCAGCGACATGGTCACAGGTCGTTCAGCTCCGTGTCCCAGGACTGTGCCCTGTTCCCCTCGATGTAGCAGCAGGACTTCAGTAACGAGCTCCTCCAGGAACAGCAATATTCCTCACTCGCACAGGAACGAATCCAGATATCACAAGCATTGCGTAGATCCGCCTGACGGGGTATATGTTCAGGACAACTTCACGGAGACGACGAGGGGGCCCTACACGTTCGCGATCCCGAAGCTGGTGGCCAGGAGGACGTGTGGAGCCAAGCCCTGCAGGCGGCACTCTCCGGTGATGCACAACATCAAGATGCCGAAGAAGGTGCTGATGTCGGAGCGAGTCCTGGACCACGGCACGGAGAGGATCCCTTGCAATAAAATGCCGTGTCGGAGAAAATGAACAACGATTAGATTCGACTCGTTGGTAATCAAGTTCAAATGATCATGTTCAAATGGAATAAATCGGAAATCATGGTTAATTTATTAAATGGTTGTGTTTTCTTTATTATTGTAGAACAACAATTTATAGTGATAATATTATGACAGTGATAGCTTTTTGGTGGAAGGTGAGTTATTTGTTATAAAACATTTATCACTAAACTACACTAGTGTTAGCTTAGCGCATTACCTATTGTAAAAAAGAAAATAATTTCTATACAAAACAGTTCTATCAACGCTTTATAATATTCAACCAACATAACATTTATAGAAGTATATTTTTCGTAATTATGAGTATTACACTCAACAGACATATCATCCAGACCACATTGAAGGCAGGGGCTATAAAGTGGCGGTCGTATAGTGCACACTGCACAGCACATGCACCAGTACAGCTGTCAGTTAAGCCGGGCCAGGGGTCACCAGCTGAGAAAGCACTTGATTCAATAATCTGGTGCAATTGGAGCGTGGACGTTCGTGCCGCTGCGAGGTGCACAACATTTTAGTTTCAGTTTAGGTATGTAGAGTGTTATTAGAAGTCGAAATGGGATATTTACCATGTTTATTGGTTTCTATGAGTTTAAAAACTTATATGTAGTATCGATGGAAAGTTTCTAAGTAAATAAGGTTTCGTTTTCAGGTAAATGAGAAGGAGATTTAATAATTTCCTAAACTGAAGTAATAAAGGTTATTTGATTTGTTTTTTTAGGATGTATTTGCCATTCATTCTTCAGTTTACTAGTTGTTTCTTTTAAAACGTTTTTACAAATAAGTAGATCAAAATTAATAGCAAGACAAGTAAGATATTTTCTGAAAAATTTTATCCTCTCTCACCAATGTTTTGACTCAGTAAACAAAATGTGGTTATTGTTGAGTTACTAAAACTGGACCATTAGATTTAGCTGCAAGTTGCAGACTCCTGTCGAGCGGGGCCCGGCACGCGTCGCCTGCGCATCGCAATCTGCACACAGCCACAAACCCAGTTTGTTTGGACGGAGTCCCTCGCGCCGACGCCTGTTTTCATTGCTTTTTATTTCGTTGGCTTATTTACTCATTGAAACATATTACAGCAAATTGAAAAGATTAACTCAAACACTGCTGCAGATGACATAATTCAGTGCAGAATGAGAAGCGACATTGCTCACTTTATCCTGTGTTTATCATGAATGATGTTAGAAGACTTATGGCCATATTCACCCTACGCCCAAAACCATACTATAAAAGTAAGTAAGCGTGACGTAACACGCAAACCAACCGCTTGTTCTGTTAGGTGTACTCACATATAGGTTTGCCACCTGACATTCACCAACCTTAATCTTAAGTCGGGTTCCGTAAAATTTAGGAGTGGTTGTTGATAACGAGTGCAGAATTAGAATAAGATAGTATTATTATTTGGTAGGAATTACCACCTCCTCGTCTCTTCTAATTTTTTTTAAGGGGACATAATCATTCAATCACTTTTCCCGCCTTGGGCAAGGCGAGAGGGATTGTCAGACTCTTGCTGAATAAAAACCACCCCGTTCCTAATCCTGCTTTTCGAGCCGGAGCCCCGGTAAACCCGCTAGGTAGTCCGTAGCTCCTCGCTCCTTAGATCCGTTTCTATACTACCCAAACTGCATTCAGTATGGCATCAAAACCTTTAATATTTCCACTCCCTAATCAGTGAGAATGTATTTTAATCACTCGGCTTATATTTTACGAGGCAAAAGTTTTGTTTGTAACGTTTTAAAGGGCCATAAAGTATCAAAAGTCAGTTAAACAGTTTATGTGGAATGGTCATAAAACGTGGATGTGTTGGAACTACAGGCGATGTGGGGAGCTACCCTTATCTGTTCACCCCATCGGTGTATAGCGTTATAGCGTATCAATTTAAGGAGTATAAGAGAAACAACAAGTTATTTTGAAGATCATACAAAAGGAACACTCCCATTCAGTAATTTTGGATATTTTTAGATACTAGAAGAAATGGACTGCCTCGTTGGTCAAGTGGTCGCAAGTGTGACTGCTGGACAAGGGGTCTCGAGTTCGATTCCCGGGTCTGGCAAAGTATTGTGTGTGTGTTTAGATAAGTACTAGAAGAAGTATATGGTTAAGATCTACCAGTGTTTAGATTAATCAGGTAGACTTTAGCTTAGCGAGCATCTTGTAAAAATAGAAAAGGCAGCTAGTTTGCTACTCAATTTGCAAGCAGGATTCTGTAAAATTGGTTGAAAATAAATAGATAAATACAGAAACGGCGCGGCATGGAGATGTAAATTAAGAATCTATTAAAACCTGAAACGAAATAGTAGCGGAGCGAACATGAAAATATCCTAAGAAACAGATTAATCGCGGTACTCAGAGTCATTTAATGGTTACTTATCCTTTGCAATTGTTTTCGATAAAAAACCGATACCGAGGAATAATTTAATCTAATATATAAAATTCTCGTGTCACAGTTTTCGTTGCCATACTCCTCCGAAACGGCTTGACCGATTTCGATGAAATTTTTTGTGCTTATCCGGTATCTGTGAGAATCGGCCAACATCAATTTTTGGTCCCCCTAAATGTTAGGGGTAGTACAACCCAATTTTTTTTAATTTTCCGCGGACGAAGTCGCGGGCAGAAGCTAGTTAATTATTAAATGTGCGGTGCGGCAGTAAGTGTTAAATTCAAATAAATTGACACGTGGCTCGTCACTAATCATGTAACACAATTATACAAATTATAATTATAGTGTGCCCATGACAATTACTTGCCCAGTGCGCTGCCCATTGCTGCGCATGCGCAAAGGCGTGAACATTGTCCTTATCTGATGAGCTTTGTTCTGTGAAGTAGGAGGGTGGAGGATGCGGGAATTGGGTAGTTGTGTGATTATTATATTAATTTTGGGAGATATGATTGCGTATGTTAATGAATGAATGGATGGCCTTAATGATCAAGTTTTTGGTAGACATGTCGTGGTGGCGGAGGTGTAAGACGCACGCTTCTTACATATGAGGGTGCGGATTCGAAACCTACGACAAGTACCAATGTGACTTTTTCCAAGTTATATGTACCTTCTTTCTAAGTTATGTTTACCACAGCCTCACAGGAAACCAGTGTGAAACACTTACGTTGTGAATATTTGCCAGTTTATCCTCTGATAAACTATTGTAGGTTAGCAAGGTTAGCAACGCACTTGCAACTTGGGGAGTTGGGGGTATCCCCGCAACACGGGTGGCGTCGATTGCTTGTTTCAGGTGATCGTTCAGGATATACAGATAAGTCTCATAAAAACGATCATGTTGTCACTGATTACTTGAATATTTCAACAATATACAATAATTAACAAATCACAATCAATACTAACCGTTTCTATAAACCGCATACATTAGGCTGGTTCCACACAGGCGGGCTGCGGGCATTCACATAAATATAATTATTTCTATAATGGCGTAGGGACACGCCCTGCAGGCCGGCCGGTGACGATTTGAATAAATTGCTTATTTTCATAAACTACTGCGTTAATTGATCACGGACATGATTGTCACGCGTTTTTGACTTTCTTTACTTATAAACTAGTTCCTACAACGGTATTCGGAGCTCCGGAATATCTAGCGGGTTTACCGGGGCTCCGGCTCGAAAAGCAGTAGGAACGGGGTGGGTTTTAGTTAGTAAGAGTGACATTCCCTATCACTTCGCCCGCCTCGAAAAGGTCATTGGATGATTTTACTCCATTAAAAAAATGTGGTCACAACGGTTGAAGAGCACAGTTATATTTTCATGAGATAGACCTCATAATCATAATTATCATATTAGTCATAAAATATCTACTACTGAACATGGGCCTCCCCTCATGACTTCCAGATCTAAGACGTATCATTGGGAGGCAGTATTAGATCTTCAATTTGAACAAAAGAGCATAGCTTTTTCGTATAATCCAATGCCGTTATTGTCGAGCAAATATTTACGAGGGTCTGAATTTTATTAATCAATACGTTCTAATTGATAAATCGCGAAGAAAAAGAAAAGAAAGCAGTACCTAATATAATACAATTAAACAAACACAATTTACAGATTCCATACTTATGATACATCTGATCAAAAGATTCGTGCGGGTCATGAATTTCTTCAAAAACAACCCAGCAGTTTTCGAGCTGGCCTACATACAAACGGACACACATCTGTCACTCTGTAACGATGATCAAGCGAATACCGGAGGAGCACAGTCCGGAGAAACATTTGACAGACGTTTATTTCCTCCGCTATGCACGACGCGGGAGACGAACCCGCGACCGTTAGCTCGTATTATTATTTGTAACCCAATTATAGTTTTTATTGGTTATTAACATACGTTGTATGTACTGGTTGTATTGTATGTCTGTTGGTCACATATTTGTGTTGAAGAACATTTATCTTGTCAATAAAGATGTTACTTGAAACTATTTTCTTTTGGTTGATGACCCATACAGTTTTATATTATTAATTGGTAGGTAACACTAAGGTGTATTGATGATATCCTGTATGGGTCATCTTTCACTGTTCAGTAAGTCTCTGCTCATTTACTCCTCACCTCCATATCGGTAACAGATTTAATTAAACAACGATCAAAATAAAGCCACCAGTCGTTAACGAGCGATCCCCGGTCAAACAACTAGTGTAGCAATAATTTTGTTATTATTTGTCGGTACATATCAAAAGATGTCAAAATGCTGAGTGATCGGAGCGCGTTTGAAGTGGCCGCCGCAGGGGTGCGCAGGCGCAGCACTCGCCAACATTTACATAAAAATAAACTTTATTAGTTATATGACAAGTTAATTAAGTTGATATCTTTACGCCATGCTCTATTGTGGGAGAAATTAACGCAGAAATTGAGACCAGATGGTCATTTATTTATATGTAAAGTAAGAAAGATTAATTGCCATATTTTAAAATTGCTCGAGAAAATATTCACGGAGTAATATTCAGCTTCATACACCTACTAATATTAATGAATACTCGTTTATTGTGGGTATTATACCAAGGTGAACAGAACAACCAAGTTTCACAGATTCAAATAACCATGAAATCTCATCAAATAATTATCTAGGATAAACATCATCATCATCATAATACCAGGGAAAAAGAACTCTTAGAACAATTACAAACCAAAAGTCAACCACAAAACACTAAAAATAACCCTTCCACAAAATGTGAAAGCAGCGCTTCCTCAGCCGCAGCACCCCTACGGAACCAGTGGCTCCAATCAATCACGTACGTCATCAGATCCCAGTCGTTAGCAGCAAAAACTGGCTCCGATGCCGAAGTAATAAGTTGCCGTACTATGACTTACATGAATAAACAGTGAGCGAGCCGGGACGAATTGCAATCCGAACCAATTGGAGCAAAAACTTTGGAAGAAACTTTATTAATGACCTGAATATATTTGTGTTTGTTTTGCTAAAGATTTTTGGGGAAGTCATTACTGGCTATGGGAAAGGTTTTGTCTTAAGTCGTACTCATGAAGCAATACAAAGAGGTCTACAGAGATGTCTTAACTGATTTTCCCTTTAATATAATACGTAGCGCCCTTCTCTATTTTCCAACATGCAGTCCCATATTACAAACATGTTGCCAATTGTCCACATATTAATGTGCCACTTTCTGAGCGCTTATAAGTTTTAGTACTCTCTGGTTCTTCGTGGAATTAATTGAGTATTGCGGTTTCTACTTCTTGAAAGGCCTTCGATGAAATTAGATTATAGATACAATTGCACAAAATTATATCTATGATTAACTATTTGTAATTTGTGACCGCAAAATCCTCAGACAGATATGTACCTATATTTGGATTATTTTGTTCCGTAGATGACTTTTAGCATGACTTTTAATCACCACGAATATCTTCGACAACCTGTTATTATTCGAGTAAATCCCCCTTAAAAACACTTTTATGTTTGTTTGATCAGTAACTACCGTACTCAGAGATATTTAACGATCACCTAACTATTCCTTAGCAACGATTTTATTCCGAAAATCATTACTAGGGACTGGGTTAAGTAACCATTAAATGACTATAACGACGGTAAGTATGAATTTTCCCTGTTCATATATCTATTTTAGTCCGACAAAACTGAAGGAAAGTATTTTACTAAACGAAAGTGTTTCATCAAAACAAGATGATCCACCCACTGCAGATTTTACACCCAAGAAAGAACACGACAGTAGTCCTGACAACTATAATCACCACAAAAAGCTGCCAAGAAATAAACTGATGTCTTTACAATAAGGAGGTCACTTCAACCATATTGGGACATGTTTGGCAACCCGTCCGATACTGACAGATCATAATTAAGATATCAGAATATATGTTAATTAGCAACGAGTGCCATTGTTTATTGCATTATGTTGCTGTTGCAATATAAACCTCTTTGTATCAATGATTAGTCGATTGTGTTCAATTTGATTGAGCTTTGGTTTATCGTGATCGCTCGAGGACTGATTTTGATGTTGTTTTGATGGAGCTCTCACTTTATAAATGAGTGTAGGTAAGTATGTGATGATTTCTGATGGGTTTATATTCTTAGGCTTTACATTTCATGCTTCTTTGTCCAAGATGACGGTACCTTTATAATAAGTAATAATAATCCTTCCAGGTCATAATTTTTCACATATGTTACTCATTTACTTACGTTCCCTCTTGATCACATCCATATCAAATAATAAATAATCATGTCTTCAGCACACTTTATGTAATTATAAAAGTCATTAAGACTTAAAAAGCTAATGATAAAGTATCTCCAGAGTTCATATTACCGATCCTAGATACAAACAATAGTTAAGAGAATCATAGGCAGTTAAGTAGTGACGTAAGAGTCGGCTCGCCAGTTAAGTTGGATAGTTAGACAAAAAAGTGAGAACACAATAACAATATATCGTCAGTAGATCTGTGATATAAACCAACAAAGCTAATTCCATTAGCCGCGGCTGCGATCATCTCGCTGCTAGACTATTAGCTGTACTTACACAAATATGATACTATCTAGTGCCATAGATGTAGGAATGTACACAGGGCACAGTACAGAGTGACCAGAATTTGAATAACAAGAGATGGACAAAAATAATATGATCAAATTAAATTATTGATGGTGTGAACAATGATATGAAAGAGGAAGAAGTGTATGACAGGATGACGTCAGACAGGGGAAAATGAAAAAAGAAGACAGTTTGTGTCCAACAAATATATGTAGCAAAGAGTGTGGACGTAATCTTGGATTGTCTACTGAGGGACACTGGGACAAACATAACCCTTTATGAAGACCTAACTGTGATTTTTAAGCCATTCGTGGTAATTGTGGCATCGTCCTCCTTTTATTTGCAGTGAAAGGCTAATAGATGAGAAATCTTACGGAATTGTAGCTGTTTCAAAATTTTTACTGTAGGTGTTTACATCAACATGTGGGTCTCAATATTACTAATGCCCATATATCTCTCCTATAACGTGTTAATTAGTTAGAATCATAATAAGCGAGAATTTTTCTCACGCTTTACTTACTTTCCATTCTTTCTCTCGTTTTTGATTTACTACGTATTTAGTTCTAAACAAAGGCTTGTGGCAATATTTAAGCTGCTTGCTAAGCTTATTTTTAAGAACAAAGCATTTCGTTATCTATACCATTACAAGTGACAAAGGATTAACGAGCAGTAGTTACTGTGTTAAAGGCGGTTGCTATTGTTCTCTGACCAACACCATAAATCTCATTGTTTTGAACGAAAACATAACAATAAAAAAATAATAATGTTAAGTTAAACCATGTCTGATACGTTCCTAACTCTATCACAGGTAAGTATTTCATCGATAACTAAATACAATATCTGACCATTATCTGTTGCTAATAAATCTTTCAGGAAAGTCAGTCTTATTCACTTGAAAGTACGGTTGACATTCGAATAGAAAGTTCAGAAAATAAGTCGCACGGTCCACGAAATGTTTCTAATAATTAGTTATCATTGATCATCTGAGCTCGACCACATTAATAAAGATATTAAATGCCTTCTTTATTTAATGAACAACTGGATTAGGACTCTATTTACAGGGAGGTAAAGTTGGTATTGGTGTGTTTCTGTCGTGAGGAGGCGGTGAGTTCAAAGGCAGCGGCATCTGTCGCCCGGCACGAGTAAAACCAATCATGTGACAGCGCCACAGAGTAAAAAGTAATGTTTGGCTATTTTTTTTTTTGTTTATTCTGTAAGTGACCGCAGATATTACTAAAATAGTGGAGCGTGGGTGTGGACTGCAGCGCTGCGCTGCGATACTCGTGGTTATTTTTTAAAACTTGCAAAATGGCTCTTGATATACATAGTCTCGATAAGTTTTTAGTGCTTAAACTATCTAATATCTCCTTAAATAGCATGAAAAGTCACTAAAACTTCGAAATCCTTGTGGTGTCCACACTTATTTGCCCTTATTTCGAAACGTCATCACCTCACCATTGTGCATGGGATTTTAGAAACCACTAATGGTTATAATTGTCTCAACCAGTTAACAATTGTTTCAATAGCTAAAGAACTGTAAATCTTGAGGAACAATCATGGAGTTTTTGTCTCATTATTATTACTGATTGATAACAAATAAACCAAGTACAGAGAGCAGGACTGGAATCATTTGAACTTGATTAATAAATCATAGAGGTTGCGTGCGCGGGAGTGGACATGAAAACTGTATTAGTGTTCAGAGGGGGCCGACAGAGAGCCAGGCTAATCTCCAGCACACTTCACTGGGTCCACATCAAAATTCGATTAAGTTGACCCTCTCAACCGTCTTAATTTTAATCTGAACGTGAGTCACAGAGTCGGAACACTCAAAGACCTTAATCCCTAAAATTAAAAACGACACGGTACTGCTCATCCATGTTTCCTGAAGGCTTGAAGGATCGAATTACTTGCGCTAATGTTGTAAGGGTTTTATACAAGTGGTTATAATATCGTTCGGTCATTGTTTTTCCTTGATTGTAGATTAGTCATATCGGATATAGGCTGATATTGCGAAGCTTTTAGATTCTACAAAGATAAAGTGGTAGGTTTTGGAACTAGAAAGGACCAAAGTTACCATTAAGGTGGTTTCATAGGCGGTAGACCCTAGTACAATACCATGAAATCGACCAGAAAATAATCAATGATTGATCAATAGGACTTCATCTTAAATTCCATCCCCATAACACGTCGAACCCATGTAGTTAACTCGTTGATATTACTGAGCTACAGCAATTCCCTAAACATTAGCCTTCACTTGACCCTCTGCCGCTGCCCGCCGGCGCAAATAACCCCGTATAGGGTTACCCCAGTTAACACCTCCGCTGCAATATTTAATCCAAGCGTTGTATCGCGAAACTAAAGACGGGTGTAACTTGACGCCTGCGCAATACAAAGCCTCCTTTAAATCAGCTCAGGCCATAAAGACCGCGTGTATTAGCTTTCGGCTCTCTCGCCTTTTAGTGTTCAATTGTGGAATATAAAACGGAATTATGTGTTGTGTGTTTTGTTGTAATTGCAGGTATGGTGTGTGAAGCAAGTGGTTGAGTGACAATCCTTCAACAATTCTTTACTGTCTACTTATCATGCGTCTTCATACATTACACCGCTTTAGCTCTTACATGGTAGAAACAGCTGATACTGCTTCAAACAACTACCAACGTATCACAGGTTCTCATGGAAAAATGAAACAAAATCCAATATTTCCAAAGGCTAAGTAACAAAACGGACTTTTTTCGCGAACCAGTCGCGAACTGAACCTATTCTTTACATCAAAGGTTTGCGGATTGACTGCATTGTGTAGATACGTATCTTGTTTCTGAGATGGTGGTGTCAAAAGTACCGAACATGTAGTTGTAGGCGTTCCTGTGAGAAAAGGAACAGGTGAGAACGGGTGAAGTTAATTCGCTAATGTTGCATTGTGCGGGTCTTTTGGGACCCCGCGCGCGGTTTAGGGTTACAGATTTATTAGCTATTTGTGTAAATGTTCGAGGTAATAGTTTCTGATAGACTTGGCACGGCGAGCTTTGAAACTGAATCTTGATATTTTTGTAAAGAATTGCGAAGGTATTGAGAATATTGAGATGTGGTTATCAAATGACGATGCGGGTGTTACAAGTATTTATTGTTAGTACGTTTTGTTGTAAAATTAGTTGGAATACATTTGTAATACTTTTTGCAAATACTTTTTGTACCGCATTGCTCGGTATTGACTCGCAATTAAACAATAACCTATCTCCCGAAAAATAACGTATTCATAAAAATATCTACTAATAAAACCAACATCAACACCACACTAGTTAATACATTGTCGTTTATCTAATCCACTGTCTATTTATACTTAATTTTTTCAAAACACAATAATCTTTAATGTATCGCAAAAAACCTGACGATCCATCACCGCGCAAGCTTTTCAACAACATAATCTAGTTTAGCGTCCATTAATCAAAATCGTATCGATTCCCATACACTATCGAATCGAGACCTTTTTTAATAATATGACAGGTAAATGCTCGGCATTTAGTGAGTGCTTTTTCTTTTTTACTACACTTACAACTTTATATTTACCATCCTTAAAACCTCTACTAACTTCTAACAACTACACAATAAGAGCTATATTACAATGATTGGTTTGAATCGAATGGTAAAATGAATAATCGTGTATTTTATTATCTCTTGTGCCGGCTGACTCAATTAGAGGCGGCATGTATCGATGCATCTCTCGAATCGGTATTCGATTTATTAATTAATCGATATACAAACATGGAGCCGTCATCGTTTCGATATAATATTTTAGATAGATCGCTTTATAGTGTTCCGATACGGTGTTTGAGTACTAGAACTGTTTATATGTTTTATTGTTATTGGGGACTATGGGAGAACTTAGTTTTGGCTGTGAATGTGATGTTTTGGGAAAGTTGGTTAGACTTTTATATGTGGAGTGCTAATATTTTTGATACTTATTTATAGTATTGTGTCTGCCTTCACTTCCATTTTGGAGTTTTGGAAAGTAGGATGTAAGCAATGATTTCAAGTTAAAAACTTTTATTTTCGATAGATAAGGTATTGCTAAACTTAACCATCTCAGAGCTGCGGACTCGAAAAGCAGGAAAGAACAAAAAGCAGGTAGGAACAGGGTCGTTTTAGTCAGTAAGAGTATGATACTGCCTTTCTCTTTTTTTTCATCATTGTTCTTTCATGCATTGGATGATTTTTCCTCGTCAAAAAAACCCTAACCATCTACTAGTTTACAATTTGTGTCAAAAATAATAGAAAACGAGTCCAATATTCAACTCAAATTGTTTTGGTCTATCATCATAAACTATTCAACCACCACCTTCCCCTCAGCCCCGCAATTCAGTTAGCAGTTTCATCAAATTAGAAGCACACCACTTAACGGCCGGGTCTAAGAGACCGCGCTAACCCTCTCAACTGAAACCACATTGTAACATTTAACCCTTCCACTGCTCATAATCCCTCTCGACGCGACCACTAAACCGGAAAACGCAAATTATACAACAAAGACGTAACACATCTGCGCTCGCGCATCCAATGTCGATCCTTGAAGAAATTGAACGTTATGCACGCGAAATTGAACTTTATGTGAAAGGGGTAAGGAGTGGTGCGTTAAGTGGATTTATTATTGATATCAGATATGTTTAATAAGTGCAAGGATGCAACGATGCGGACAAATCCCGGTTCAGTTTCGTAGTGTGGCCATGCAATTCGCATAAATTTTTGGCGTTTTTCAGGAAAATGTAATAACGATAGGTCATGAAAAATTACACCCAGTAATATGAAGTGTAAGTAAATAAAACAATTTACTTCTTAACTGCAAACTTTATTAGATCAGTCCCTGATCTATGAAACAGCTTCTTGTGGCAACGATGTAGTATATAATTTGTCCATTACATAAAACTGAACCCTTAATTCACTAAACATCTAAAACAAATATCTCCTTTAAACCATATAGTGTCGTCACCCTACAAGAATTGCAACAAGTAACAGTCTCAGTCTACCAGCACGCATGTACAATGTACCGCAGCATCCGAGCAAATACAGATGAGGAACATATACTCAACGCTCTATTAACTAACACCCCTTTACTGAGCACAAATCTTATTACAACCTCTTTTACAAAAAGTAAAAAAGTAAATCCTCATATTTCTTTACTCTATGAATATTAGGATTAAAAACTATTGTTGTAACAAAGTGCTTAAAGATTCTTCTAAAGTGAACCCTTTTTTGCAGACTCTTTGAAATAAATATCATATCTTTTCGCCACATTAGCTTTGTATGGGTAAAAATAAATGTTTTGGGGTTAATCGGATTTTTTAAAGTAAGTTTTTACGTTTAAAAAGATGGTTTTTAGTATGATATTCGGGGAACGGAGACAAAATTATTATTTGTGGTTCCTTTTACAGATAGATCACGTTTTGTCAACATTTCGTTGTTTAAAACTAATGCATTCTGTTTTTTGTAAGACAATGCTTCACTATGCTTTCTGTATGCTTTAGACTTGGTAAATATTATTGGCTATATTGAATAATAGTAATAGTAATTGTGTTATCAGATAGATAGTTTATCAATTTTATAATAGAGATGATTACGGTGTATAAAAGTATTTGTTTCCATCAGAAAATAAAAAGTACGTATCTAATGTTTTAAAATAATCTACGAACCTAACATTAAAATGAAAGTCAACTATCATCTTAGTATTTTACTGTGGTTGTTTTTGAATCCCATAATAGTACAACTGGTACTTTTACAAAGAACTTATTGTATTTACCTACAAGTTTATTTATATAAAAACTAAAAAAAGAAGTCAGGAATACCTCGGCGAGTTTTAAGACCCCTATAATACGTTATTTGTATACACTTGTCAATCAGAATATGCTAACTAATGATGACATCAACGTTTTATCGTTTTTTCTTCCCCGTGACATCGGCGGGACAACAAAGTGCCTTTATTTAACATTATCTAAAGTATAACTCATATAATTTCTTCACACAAAGAACCGACATATTAGGACTTGAAAAAAGCAACCGTATTGTAGGAACTATACTAAAAACCGTATCTGACAACATAACATCTCAATCACCACTTTCAATATAACACAATAATAAACTTTCTTTTAAAACTAATAGGGTTGAAATTCCTGTGGGGTGGCTGGGATAGGGTAAAGGCCACAATAATTGTCGTCACCACATTAAGTCTGTCAACGCTCATCCCTGATTTATCGTCAGTAATTATTCTCGGAGGATATTTAAAAGAGCCGTCCCAGTAACATGTGTTATGTTGTTATACAAACATGCTTTACTAGCGGAGGTGTTATTCTGGATCAGAATACTTGTACCACGGTCATATTTTAGGTATCGATGAGTTAATTGTTGTTATCTAGGTTATTCACAATCTAGGTTAAGTTTAATGATTGATACTGCGAAATAAAATAATATGAATGAGGAGTATACTTGCTTAATCACATTTTAATTGTCTTTAAAACTGAAGCATGCATCAAATTCCTTACAAGTCTATATGGGCCGAATGATTTAATTCAACCCAAGTTGTAATCAATACTTTCCATGCGTGCTTTATTTTCATTAAATATTTCTACAAAAATTCCAGCAGTAAGACATCATAACAGTGAACAAAAGGTTTCGAACAGAATACCCCCGTACGTGGGAGTAGAGAGTGGCGGGCAAGCGGCGCGGGCGCAGCAAAGCCTTCGATTGAGACATCCGACACGCCATCAAACGCACCGCCTTTCTATAGCCCTTTACGTATCGACAACTGGTACGCTCATCCTACTGCTCACGTCACACCTTGAACTTAGCTTCTAACAAAAAGGTATAAGGTTCATTTTTGTATATTTTTGGTAATTTGTTAGATTTTTCATCGGAATGAGTATCGTGGCCAGTCTTTATCCATTTAACCCTTATATCATTCATTGTTGTCTGAAATTTGTCAGTTGCGTGATGTAGAGGACATCTTTTGATGGTTTTTTCGTTCATTGTTGTACTAATGTTGATATCGGATCTCGGAGTGCTAATGTGGTGACGTAACAGAGTGCTTTATGTGATACAATATACTTCTAACTTTTATTTTCCATAGAGATGCGACGCGATTGTCGTATTCATAAAAAACTTGTTTATCTGACATCTGGATGGGTTTCAGATAAACCCTTTTTACTTAAGATATGGATTAAAAGGTAAATTACGTATTTATTACAGCGTTATGAGGTGTAGGGAACCGGGTGAGTGGAGTTATCAGTGGCTATGGTTTGTTTGTAATATTTGGTGCAGTAGGAATTGGAAACCACTACAGGATGGACAGAAGTAGATACGGGTCGTGTTGTATAATAAAGTTCCAATTTCCATCAGTTTTTGATAGTTTTAGACTATTAATGGACTTTTTATAGTTATTTCACTCATTCACGTTTAAACTAAGTAGTGAGTCGACTTCGATAAAATGATTTGATTTTGTAAGAGAGATAGAATAGAACTTTCGGTAAAGAAAGTAGATAAGAACAATTACCTAGGTACCTACCCAAGTTGTAGGCGGAATCTACATACATGCATGACTAAAGTCAAAATTATATCACATAGACCGGGAAGGCACCTTTAATATTAAAGCAAATAATATTATAACATTAAAAAATGTCTGACCTTTAGTAAAGCTCGTTCCAAAGTGTAGATTCCTATGGAGAAGAACGAGCAAGAAACTCCATAGGTTACTCTTTTCCAATCAGCTCCACAATAAAATTCAGTAGTCAAAAGAACCCCTTTAATGCACGTTCGACAAAACAAACAATAAAATAATTAAATGCAAGTATCACACTGCAATGTTTGGCCCCCTGATCAATAGGTAACAATACGAAGCCATAATTAGAGGGGATAGGCAGACATCGCTTGTTAGTAAACGTTGTCACAGTGTGGCCAATGTCCCACGGCTGGACTAACCGTGTCATTATGGCGATGACTGTACTTCCGTGTACCTAGGTTGGAGGGATTTTTGTATAAATTAGAAAATGCAACCCATGCAAGTATCATATACTGTAACGGAACCCTGCTAGAAAGATTAATACATTGTTAATTTCTCCAGGGCGCATTGGGTGTGGCGAGAGAGAGTGGCAGACTCTTACTAACTAAAAATAGAAACAAACGAGCAGACGGATCACTTGACAGTAAGCGATCAACGCCGCACATGGACACCCGCAACAACAGAGGTGTCACAGGTGCGTTGCTGGACTTTTAAAAAGGAGTACGCTCTTTTCTTGAAGGTTTGATGATCATATCGGTTTGGAAATATCGCCGACTCCGCTGACTCCGCCGCTCATCAGCTCACAGTTTTGCTGTGCGAGGCAAAAAACAGAAGCTACTGTGAGTATAATTGCGGTATTATACCTATTCATCGTTTCACAGTGACTTTCGACATGTCTGCTACATTGATACGCGATGTAATTTCCTATACAAAAGCAGTACTTACTTGTATCTATGGAAAATTCTCAAACGCGTGTATTTAGGCACAACAAAGAAGGCGTAATCATTCAAATTGGTAGATAACTGTTTATCGGCGATTTATATACATATGTAATGTATATATGTATGTTTGTATATAGTATATAAGTAAGAGCTGTCGAGAGGAAATTATTCGCTTTGTTAATACAATCGTTATGTGTGAAGATTTGTTGAGCTAGAGAAGTAAAAGGTATCGATAAAAAGTTTAAACGATTTAAAATTGTCATAAAATGAAAGATATTATGTAAAGAACTGCCCAAGTTGCAACAATATTAACATTCGTTATAAAAAATATGAATATTAATTCTCGTTTAAGTTCTCTAATTTCTTAATTTCTCAGTATAGGATAGACTGTGTGGCAATAAACAGATACGAAACGTAACGTATAGATACGAAATTAATAAATTTTCATTCAATGATTTCAGCGATATCAATATTACATTAGAATAATTTAATTGCTTGACAACAGAATTAATTGTCGCTATAATCCTTATCTACAAATTATGAAGTAAATAACAATACAATCAGTGTTGAACTAGAATCGATAGTATCGTGGAAGTGTCGAGTGCAGCCCCTCCCTGTACAGTAAATGCGTTAATCAAGTGCGCGCGCGCATAGCAGCGGTAATTAGATTGGACGGCGCGTGCGTCGGTCGCGACCCGCAACCTTTACCAAAGATAATTGTGGAAACAGAAGGTTTAGTAAAGGTAATAGGGTAATAAATATTGAAAACAAACTGGCTGTCCCATAATTTCTAAAGGATTATTTTCTTGGTTATTTTCATAATTTTTTGAGTATCTCCTCGTGAAATTTTCAAGGGCTTTTACTATTGGTTGGATAAAACTCTTGTGCTTCAGCTTGGTCTAACTGTAAGTAATAAAAAGAGGTCTTATAGTTACGTGTCGAGCTACAATGAAATTGACAATAATAACATTATATTTAGTTAGTACGTATGTTGAAATCGCAACAATTTGTTTTTCCATCCTTTTCACCTACTACTGTGTCTCTCTGCTTCACCCTTTAACTGTTAACTGTTAGAGAATGCCACCAGGCATTAAGTCCACCATTGTATATGTTGTATAAGAAGTGTGAAATAAAGTAAAATAACAATTTTGGATCTGCCAATATTCAGGATTTTCAAAGAAAAAAGAATCTGTCTAACTTTCTACTTTAATGATTGTAGAAAGTGGTACTACTGCACAGCTCTGGTAATGTGTCCCGTGGTTAATCAGTACCCGGCGACTTCTCGCTGCATTATGAGCAGTAATTGTTTCGTTCAGAGAGATTCTCTTGCATGTAGTTAGTGTACTGTAGTTAGTGGCATTGTGGGTACTACACTACACACACTACATTACACTACACTGCGTTACATATGGCGACCGTTAACTTTGACAACTTAATTTCTTACAATCGTGTGGTAAGTGATACGACTGCGAGAGATGATGGTATTCAAAGTATCATATTCCGCCTCTACCGGATTGATATTTGGGTATATTTGGGTAGATTCTTGGTTGTGTTTCGCTGCGTGAGTCCTGATACCGGAGGCCCAATCACTCCTCCCCCTAATTCCTTATAGTTAAGTAGTTAGGTAGATGTTGGGGGTGTCCATAGGCGACCCTAATTACTTACCACCAGGTGATTCTATTCGTTTGCTGCCCTATACTATATTTTTTTAACACCGGTATAAAAAAAGAAACTAGATAAGAGCAGATTAGCACCGCAATGATTCAGTAGTGTTGGCGAGGTTCGCGACATTATGTATAAATAAGCGTGTTACATGGGCGGCGCACGCTCGTTGCGCTCGTTGCCGGCCATTAGGCAATTGTTGCCACAACTCACCAACACTGGCCACTTTACCACCGGCACACTCATGTAGCCAACGCGAAGATGATCTTCACTAGATCTTCATAGCAGCTTCCTCTGTGATGCATAGTTGATGAGTTGATGACAAAATAGTTTCCTTCAATTCGGTTATAATTTCTGGTTTGAGGAGCTCTTGGGTATGACTATTGCGGTTTCTGAAAGTGAAATAATTATACTATGTTATTAACGTATGTGGTCCCCATTAAAACAAAGCGAGATTAGGTCAAAGTAGACGCAAAGATCTGTATATTTGGTCTCGCATAGATGTAGCTACATATTCCCTAATATTTAGGTAGGTATGGACCTGAACAACAATCAAACCAATATGTCCACGTGACTGAAGTCTTAGTTATCAACTAGTTGAATATAGCTGAGTATCAGCCCTAACACATCAGCCGGTTGCGCGGGCGCACATCAACGTGAATACAAATTGTTGTCACATACCTTCATATTTATTGTACAGCGTGTCTCAAACTTTGTAAATGTAGGTCTTATTTTGATTTGACCTCTAGCTATGCCAACAGTTAGCAGACTTAGGCGGTCACTGTTGAGGCTCAGTAGGGCTAATGCTCGATCCGGTGCTACGGACTACCTGGTGGTTTGGCCGTGGTTCTGGCTCGAAAAGCAGGAGTAGGAACGAAGTAGTTTTTAGTTGACACTCCTTCTCGCTTTATCTAAGGCGGGAGAAGTCATTGGACGATTTACACCTTTTGTTAAAAAAGATGGTCACTATTGGACATAGGCCTCAAGGGTACATACTAATATATGAACGACCAAGATTGGCAGGTTTCGAGGCTACAGCTACGTTCTAAGATGACGTCTTGGGAATTGCTGCCGCCCGTTGTTTTTTTTGTAAATACTCGCAGTTTTAAGACGTAACTAGCTCGAGGTCAAAACTTTTTCCTTGACAATATAATAAGGAAATCGTCCTCAATATTTGAACATGGTCACATTGTTGTATTTTATAGTATGTGTTTTTGGTGGCACGTGTATCCAAAAATAAATCCATTTGTGCAAACATCACATAAAGTTACTGATTCAGTATTTAAGTAAATGATCTGCCTATAACTGGTTAGAATTGGATAATACGTTTTCAGGAAACCGTAGCATAATTTGTAGCAAGCCTTTCCGTTTTTTACCGGATACATTTCGGAGAGTGTGCGGGGGAATTGCACAACTTGATTCCTCCTAGTCCTTTCCATCATCGAATCACAAGACAATCGGCGAGGCGTCACCGATTCCTGGTGGATATCCCACCCACACGCACGAAGCGCGTCGCTTCAAGCTTCCTTGTGCGAACTGCTAGGGAGTGGAACTCCTTGCCGGAGTCTGTGTTTCCTGATGGGTACAACCTGGGTGTCTTCAAAGCCCGAGTGAATAGGTTGCTTATGGGCAGACGTGCTCCACTTATAACATTTGAACTTGAAGTTCGATTTCCAGTTGAGTGAGTAATGTATTTTCAAATTTTCTATTTTTGTTCACTTATTGTCCCTCGAATTCGGAGAAAATAGGCTTGTTTATTTATCCATGTATTTTCCATCACTTCTATATAGTGTATAGCATAGAGTTATCTTTCTATTTTACAAATAAACTGGATATATAACATTGTATTGTTGGTGGATACGCAAATAACTTTGGGAATGGTATTTAGAAAACTGGCTTCACATTTACACGTGTACCATTAAAACTTATTACAATTTAAAATTAATTGTATTGTTACTGAATTATCTAAGAACCAACAGGTTTACATTCACAAACACCTCATTAATATTTAGTTTATACTTAACAAATGTACTTTTCATTTTCTTTCGTATTTTTTTTCTAAAAATATTTGTAAATAGGTTGTTCCGCTTCAATGGGTTGGGATAATATGTTAGTGCTTATCATTTTGTAACCTGAAGTTGTTGCCTATTTATGTGCCGAATTGAGATAATAGTTAGTATGTGCATAATTCCAGGTAAATGGCGGTAACTGCTGAATAATGTTTATTTACTGAAAACAACACAACATAGTTCACTAGCTTTCTACTCAATAGATAATTGTACGTATTTGTATCGTTATCAATTAATTAAATTCTAAAGTTTTTTTGTGGATGAACAAAACATGCATTTTGATTAAATGCATAACATTACATTTGTATTGTGTGACACGTAATTGTAAAGTTATAAAATATGTAATATGTACATTTAAACTTATTTGGTTAAAGCTTTTTGAGTGAAATCAGTTTCGTAAACAGTGAATAACAAAACAATAAGTTAGAAGATAGTAAAACAAAATAAATCAAAAGTGTATCTTACACTTCATTTCTGTGTATAACGTTACATAGGAGATATAAAACAACTGACATAAATAGGTATCCCAAAACCCGGTTTAGACTCTACGCTAAACTAAGTAGAAAAAAGTGAAGAGAAAGAAAAGCAGATTTGCCATACTGCTGTACCATCCTTCATGAATATAATGTAATTAAAAGATGGAACTATTTCTAATTCTGAATTAATGTAGCCTCATTATCCACCATTTCCATCTTATAATCCACCTCCAACCACTCATTTGCCACATTTTCAGAAATCTGTATTTGCACCACAGCATTCTATCTCTACCATAAATAAATGAATGTCAACCTCATCTAGTTTTTTTTATAATAATTTTTGACATGTAAAAGAGCTCTTTGGTAGCCTATTTACGATTAATTTTATTTCAATGTATAAGAAAAGTTTGAGCACCGCCCGGGCGACTAGCTAGAAGGATGCAGTGCAAGGAGTGCTACCCAACAATTGGGGCCTAAGTGAACACATCCTCATCCCGCGGCTTGAGAACTCCTCGCGACGTGCTGCGTGATGTTTCACAATATTATGGTTTCGTGTCAAGATGTTTGTGACTCACTAACTACTTTGACAACCTTTTGGGAAGATGGCGACCTCGATTTGTGTTGAGAAAAGTGCCGGTGAAATATGTGCAGTTACACTTTCGCGTCGCATTTTTTTTGGCACAGGAATTTGCTTCCAATGACAGTCAATGCTATTTTAATGGAAATTAGGGCTTGATGTAAAGTTGAGGAGAAATCAGGTTGTATTCTTGAATATAAAAGCAACGTCACGCCTTTCATCAATGAAAGGGATAGACAGAGGTGCTCATTACGACTATGCAATGTACACCCACTTTTCACCATTTGTGTTATAAGTCAGATGTAATAAGAGGAAAGCCTATTGCCATATACTAAACACAATTTCAGACTCCGTGCTACTACTGAGAAGTTTTCGAAAAACCGAAAAAATCCCAACAATTCTTTGCCTGACCCGGGAATCGAACCTGAGATACCTTGTCCGGCAGTCGCACTTGCGACCGCTTGACCAACGAGGCTGTCATTCTTGAATATCTCTTGAAGATATCCTTACTCATCACTAGATCAGTAAGTGAGTGTTAGCAACTATACTGCAAGTTATGATAAGTGATCCATACAGTTGACCATGTACACCTACATTCGGAGTTTTCTTCGCCACCATCGCCTTAAATTTCCCAACATCTCTATACCTACTAGCCATAAGTACCATTATGGCATGCCACGTCATGACATTTCATGAACACGCCAACTTACACGTGGAACTTTATTTGCGTCGTTTTCAGCTGTGTCCAAACATAATTCATGGACAGACGCGTCACACTTTGTATACAGTTACAGTTATTAGTAAATAATGAAATATTGGTAATGAAAAAGTTGACATAGCGATGAGGAAAAGCAACTTTTTAAATTGACACAAATGTTGTAAAACATTTGTGTCAATTTAAAAATTTAATTCCTTAATTCCATCTTCCTTCCCTTTCTTACATACCACTCCTCACACAATATGTTCAATATGTATATCCTTGTTTTGGTCTACTTCCTCTTGCTTCATCACAAATTTTTCATCTTCTCATTACATGTTCATACTACAAGAAAGCAGTATCATTTATTCTGTGTCATTACCTAGGACAATTGTGTTGTATTGTGTCGTGTCTTGGTGGCTCGGAGGATTAAGACGTCCTGAGGATTCATGACCCTCATGAAGTTCCAAACTTACCAACGGTAAGTTCCAATGTGACTTTTAGTTGTACTTTCTAAGATTATATAGACACCACTGACGAACGGTGAAGGAAAACATCGTGAGGAAACCTGGGCTTGTATTTCTAATTATAAGTTTGAAATCACCAATCCGCATTGAGCTATCGTGGCGATCAATGCTCAAAACTTCTCCGTGCGAGAACAGGCCTTTGGTTAGCAGTGGCCACTTATAGGGTGTTGATATGATCTAATTACGTAGGATACTCAATTTTTCATTATCCAGTCTTCTTCTAATGAATCTGTTTACCCAATGAATGGATTCAAGCAACCAAAGGTTATCTTAATGGACGAATAAATAGATATAAGTATTAATTATATACATTTAAATATAATTTGAACAAAGTCACGGAATTGCCCTACGACGATTATAATTTGGGTGTTGCATTTTCCTCTTGGAGTAGTCAACATCGAACTAATTAATTTGCCATTAAGAAATAATTAGCAGCCACTGTCATCAATGTTGACACTGGGCAAGGGAGGCAGAAGTAAAGGTTGGGGACATTGTTGTCTAGAGTACAGTTTTATTTTATTTAGAGAGGTAAGAAATAAGAGATGTGTAGTATTTACACCTCATAATAGTCCTAATGTTCACCATGATTGAATGGATAAAGGAAAATCCAGAAGAAAGTGCCAGCTTTAGGTTTTATTTCGTTGGGTAACCGAAGATCTTAAGTTTACAATTAAGGAAAGAAGTTAGCAACCTAAACTTTGTGTTAGAATCTTTGTGTCAGCTTTGGTAGGTACTGCATCGTGGAAATATTCCATCGTTCTAGAACAAGCAGTGCCATGATACTTCTGCATTCTTCTCTCGTGTCCTCTAATTTGATTTGCGTACGTGACTACGGACACATCGCTGTACCACACGATCAAAACAAACGATTTTCTTCATAGAAATATCAATTAATTTGATATTAAATAACTATTAACTCGGCACAAACTCAGTTCATTCCAAACAACGCAATTATTAATTGTTTTGCTCATCAAATAACTCGGTGGGAAAGGGAACCGTTCAATTGGTTTTTGTGATATTTTGACCAACAATTAGTTTACTAATAGTACACAGTTACCTGTATAATGAAATCAATGATATCTGAGGTAAGTAAAAAAATCTGCTGGCTATTAGGTGACCGCAATAACATTCCCCGGGGTAAAATTCAAAACAAATTATATTTTCTAGTCTCATTAGCTTTAAGACTTTTTTTGGGTTTTTTATTGCTAGGAGAAAGTTTTTATGTAAGAAAAAAATAATTAATATGTGCAGAAAAATGTTCAAGGTGGAACAAAGTTTGCGGGGTTATCTATTTTTCTATAAAGGTAGAGAGAGAAATAACATTGTCAGTAGAGTGCCGTTTAGGTCTGGTATTTAAAGGGACATGTCGAATTTCTCAGATTTTTGGTAATACATAATCTATAAGTGTATTGGATAATTATACCATTATTAGGTCCAATGTATGAATATTGATTATTTGACATCTTTCTTTATTTTAGGGATTATATAACTTTTTTATATTTCTGATCCATTTATCATAACAATGACCTACTACACACTGTGCCCCTCCTCTTTCATTTAAGGGTAATATAAGATATTAATTATTGTTTGATTAATCTGAGCTGGTAAATGGTTGTTTATCAGCCAATTACTGAGAAGTAGGTCTCCAAAAATAGACCTGACCGCAAGGTGATTAGCCGCAGTCACGTATGCAGCCTGCTAATGACATTACCTAGTGCACAACATTAAGTAATATGGCGTCTTTAGATATCACTCTACGTGTGTTTACTAGTAAGTTTTTTTAAGGGGGGAAAATCATCTAATGTCTTCTCTCGCCAGGGCGAGGTGAGAGGGAGTGTCAGACTCGTACTGACTAAAAACCACCCCGTTCCTACTCTGGCTTGTCGAGCCGGAGCCCCGGTAAACCCGCTAGATAGTCCGCAGCTCCGGATAATTGTTGAGTTGGGAAAGTAACTGTGTTGTAATAGGTGTGTCCTGTGACGTGGCTGATGATAAAAACTATTAAGATGTGACCATTGACACCAAAGCTCATTATGATGCAAAGAAAATCTATTACTAATTTTAAGAATTGGTTTTTGGCCATCAAACCGCTTACTGCCAGAACGGCGAAGCGAAGATGTGGTCGAAGATGGAACACACAGACTTAGAAACTATCTATTCACTCTGACCTTGAAAAGACCCGGGTTGTATTTCTCAGGAAAAATAGAAACCGGCAGATTGTTCCATTCCATTACCAATATTTACGTCCAAAGCTCTTCTCCTACCCATTACAAAATAACTGATCTTGTTTTAATTAAATTTTTTGTATAAATATAAATAAAAATACGATTGGAAAATGTTTATTGGACCGTATGAGGTCATACGTGTGTACATTGAACATTTAATTGTAATCTGTAGGAAGTATTTAAGGTATTTACGTAGGTAAGTTAAGTAGTGATAGTTATGTGTCAATTAGATAAATATTTGGGATTCATAATGAAATATTGAAATCATTTCCATACTTGTGGTCGTTTCGTTAAAAAAAGAGCTAGTTTATGTAAAATATTGACTTATAGCTAAGTTTAAATAAGATTGAAGTTGCTTTTTTCTGAATAAAGGCTGATAAAGAATGAGAAGAAGAAAGAGGCTTGTTTTTATTAATATTTAAATTCAGTTTTTATTTTATTTCCACTGTTTTCTTTTATTTCGTTATTTCTTTGGTCATGTATTTACTCTTTCAAGTTTATTATTTTGTATTATTTTAATATTTGTGTGTTTTTTTATATTATAATCTTTGTGTTTGTGTGCATGTCTTCTGTTAAATAAATGTTTTTTTCTTCTAAAAGAACTTTTCTCTCTCATCCCGAAAATTATAAGTTTTTTAAAGTACGGTACTCAAGTGGTTTCAAGTTGTGTATCTTTGTAATTTAAATTCTTGAACCTTTTATTTCTTTTACTATAATTTATATGAGAACCCTCTATTGAATTCCAGTTCACACTTAACGCATGTCATTGTAAACATTACATAAAAATCTAGATAACACTTCAGGCTTTTCCCAAAGATATAATATTAAAACACGATTTGTTGGGAAATCCCAGTGGAACGAATTTATTATATTATTTTATAGTCTTCGCAACGCCTCAAACCGATATCAAAGATAGATTATAAAGATAAGAAATCACCAAATATATACAATTAACTGCAATGTTAAACATACATACAAATCATCACTAAAATATTTTACATCAAAGTTATAAATATGCATACGTATGATAATCATCGTGATTCATACTAAGTTTAAATAATATTAACAGTTTTCTCACGTAGCATAACTTTTTGAGGATACTCGACTAGTTTCCAGTTATGAACGGGGCTCGCAATTATGAGTAGCATGTGCGGCGACTGAGCAGCACGTACTCCAGCAAAGCGCGACAGTTAGCTGCGCGTAGTCGCTTAAAGTCCTCCTCACAGAACAAAATAGTATGCAATTTTTTTATATTTACCAAATAATAATTTCAGAAACCAAATCAAGCCCCGGCTTTTCCCATAGTCAAAGAAACTATTGCAGAATTACGTTTTTGTCCAAACTCTCAATGAGAGTAGCTTACCTACTGGTAAGCTCGCAATTTCAAAAAGATCGATTAAATCGATGAATCTTGTAGAGGCAGTAAAATAAACAAATAATGTTATTTTCACATTTTTTAAATTATATGGGGTTTACCTACATAGATATGTGTACACTCATACATTAGATATTCGATAGACTTAAATATTAGATACCTAATCAAAAAATCCTTGAGTCACACCAAGACCTAGGTATAATGATGGCACTATCTATATAAGTAGTATATATCTATGTATCACGAGCTATCAGTGACCGTTGATCAGTAGACAGTATTAAACGGTGAATGTTTGAACATAAACATTAGTCCATAATCTAGCGTCTAATCAATAAATATTGCGGATCTATCGGATTATATCGAAGGGAATTCCATTTTATTCATGGGCATTGTGTGTACGAGTATAACTTGGAAATTAATAGTTTCATACTATGCGTACTTTTCGAGCCACGGAGGTGAAATACCGCCGAATTTGCTGACTCCGGGCTGATAATGGTCATTTAACACAGAAAATTGTAATATCACTTTTTGGGCGGCGCGGGTATCAAACCCGCAACACGTTGCACAGCAGCCGGTCATCCGACCATTGCACAAACCGTTCAGTCAGGTGATTGAACGGTTTGTGTTACATATAGGCATATGTAAACATAGTTAGTATCTAATCTATGTCCACCAGTTTTCGACTAGTCACATCCTGCTCGCAATTTGTGTGCTACCTATAAGGTCTAATTGTTTAATTAATTAATGAAACAACGAATCAACCGAAAGAATGAACCAATGTAATTATCGGACATAATGTCATCATAACGTGTTGATTTATTATTTCATGGCCTCGCAATTTAAACTGACGAAAGCTTGCAAGCCTGCCTGCCAAGCGTAGAGATAAAGATAATGGCAAACTCTTTTAGCTAGAGGAGGTCCAAACTCTAGCATTGTACCAAGGATGACCCTTATTATATAAGTCTCCCTTATTTTAATTGTGGGAGAGTTATGCTTCGGCACGAATAGGCCGGCTCAACCGAAGTGACACCACGGCTTCTGTGTTTTCTTCACGTAAACCGACGTGAGACAACGCTTGCGTTACGATTGAGGTTACCGGAGGCCCTATTGCCCCTCTTCCCAATAGTGCCAATCCCCGATTGCCCAACCACCCCCAAAAGGCCGGCAACACACTTGTGACCTTGAAAATCTGAATGTGGTTGTCGACTTGTGACGCCAACAGTACATACGAATCTGTTGTCAGAATCGTATGTACCAACCTAAGTATTAAACACGTGGTTGTGTATGCAATTGTATGCACTTCATCAGCATTAAACATCTTTAGCACGCCTTTAATATAAGGAAAAAAAGAAACAATTGGTAGACGCCACTCGTCCACAGAGAATAAGATTCACGCGCAGAATCGACACACGTCCCCTGAGACCGATCAGTTTGTACCTTCAAGGCGACGCGGCTACAGGGTGGGCAGCACAATGCTGTTTTGTTCTGGTTGTCTTGAAAGTGCTGCCTATGATTAATGGTGTATTGATGTGGAAGACAGATTTGATCTGGTAAGGATACGACAATTTCCTTAGCATATTACTGGTAATTAGGGACCTATAGGTAGATCAACAATAAGTCTTTTAAAATCACATATGCTTTAATTTAAAACATATATTTCGGATTCCGAATCGTTTCTTTTATTTAGAGTTGATTAAAATTACGGTTTAATGAGTTTAAAATATTTGCATATAGGTACTGGTACTTCACATAAGTTACCTGCATCCTACATATTTAATAGATAATAATTATTCAATTAATCAATGGACGCCTCTTTGCGCAGCGGCTGCTTGTCGTTGAAAATGAAATTGCACTGCATTTATAGACTAGCTTCAATCCATTCTAATCTTATCAAACGTGGCGTCTATAATCTCATGTTCCCTAAAAATGAGTAAGGTGTTTAATAAAAAACCAAAGTCATTTTTCCACCTGACTCACTGATGACATGACATTACATGATCATACATATCTACATTCAGTAGGTACCGGCCTTGATAAAATAAGTTATTTCATAATTTTCACACATTATTACATTATACTATTTGGGTTTTCCCAGCAGAACCGTTTAAGTTTATGCGAATCATCTTAGAAGCATGTCTTTTGAGCGTGGTGATAGCGAAGATTATCAAGATGATGCAGAGGTTTATACGAGTACGAGAGGGACATAAGACCTTGAAAAGTATTGGAATTGGAGTAAAACACCAGACCTACAGTTAACTATAATCTAATAATCGAATAATCTAACTAAAACTATGGAAAATCATTGACATTTTGATCAAAAACTGGTACAAAATCTGTATAGCCTTAATTTCCTCAAAGTCTAGTAAAAGCATTTATTTCTATTAATCCTTAATTAGGCACTTTTGAAACGTCAAATTGAATTGTTCGTCAGTCTAGCTCTCACTGAAGCTAGTTGCTAATTTGCTAAAAAGTCACACAGAGAAGACACACAGTTATGTATGGGCATTTAACTTTTTTTTTTTGTGAAAAATGTCACACATGTAAGACATCAATAAAACATTAATCATTCGATCTTCGTCATCACGACAGCCGTGGCCAATGTGGCACAGTGGCTGACAGTGGCCACCTCGGAAGATCAGCGTGTATGCGTGTAGGTATAAAACTGATCGCTCTCTAGGGACGAATGTCGTTTGCCCCTTCTCTTGTACATGTCATACTCTTTGGGGAATACTCCGAATAAATGTGTGAATGAAGTTTAGTGTAAGCGTGTTAATGAAATTAAGAAAAATCTTCAGGTATTTCTTAAAACACGTAATAGATTTGTCTATGTATCTAAATAACCTACAATCATGAATAAGATTAGATAAAGTTCACTTTAGGTTTCTATTTAGATAAAACGCTAGATACAAACATAAATCCTGCCATACTACATATTCTTTGTTTCCGCTATTGCCTAATGATTATGAAATACCTGGACTACTTCAGGTTTAGGCTAGTTTGGAGAAAATACTTCAAAAAATGTTAATATAAGATCGCGGATATAAGTAGATCACAACTGACCAGTTTATGTTGACACCTTGCAATGTGGTTCTTATTCTTAGGCTCTAATGTTGGAGCTTAACTAGAGGAGACAGAGAAAGAGTTTAATAATGTGATGAAAGTAAGAATTAGTGGGTTCAATGCCTTGAAAACTCCATGCAGCCAACTGGCGACATTATACACGCTGACTGAAATGGCCAAGCCCAAAACTATTCAAATTTTGAACAGTTTTTTAGTCTCTGTTACAAACCTTCACCCTGAAGGTCTACCTTCAAGTAATAATAAGAAACACCATACAATTGGTCACTTTATCAACAACAACAGTAAATTCATGAAAGCAAATGTTTAATCCGGTCTGAATCCTTAAACGTCAGCTATGAAGCCATAGTTCTTTGATCGCGGGTCAACATATACTGGTCACCACACCATTGCAGCCGAGACACTGGACACTAGACAGAGGTGTCAGACACTCGTCTAGTGTCCCGGCGCTACTTACAGCAGACTTACAAACATATACTGGTCCCACACACCATTGGAGCCGTGACACTGGACACTAGAAAAAAGTGTCAGACACTCGTCTAGTGCCCCGGCGCTACTTACAGAAGACTTACAAACATATACTGGTCCAACACACCATTGCAGCCGCGACACTGGACACTAGACAGAGGTGTCAGACACTCGTCTAGTGCCCCGGCGCTACTTACAGAAGACTTACAAACATATACTGGTCCAACACACCATTGCAGCCGCGACACTGGACACTAGACAGAGGTGTCAGACACTCGTCTAGTGCCCCGGCGCTACTTACAGCAGACTTACAACCACAATACATTCTCGCAGTGTAGTAAGTAACGTTGTCCGGACATCTATCATCTGTAGGGGGTGGTACAAGTTGCAAGAGATGGCGTATCAATCGTATTTTACTGCCAGTCTCTGACAAGTAATAGATGACGGAAGTCGCACATTAACGGATGACGTCATAAAAATCCTACATCGCACATGTGAAGTTTACATGCGAATAGATAAACATGGATAGAAAAATCCCAACAAACAACAGATGGGCAGAAAGCATGCCGCCAAGCATGATCACCTCGCCTGGTCGGAGGATCCTCCTTTTCTTAGGTAACTTTACTCTCTGTTTCCTAAATATTTGATTCCTTCACGTCGGTGAGTACCTTAGCAATACCTACATTAGCTTTTCTCATCTTTGTGTAAATTATCCCATTTTTAATTAAATCTGAAACCAGTTACTCAGTCATAAGTTGCACCAACAACAGTAGTAATACCATGTACTATACGAACAACATACGAGGCAGATGTGTTGGTACGTTATTATCAAAGGTTTTACCCATATAGCCAATTATGCTGACAGACAATTCGACACTCAGTTCTCTCTATTAAAGGACCGCTGTCACTCCTCACTTGCGCCACACGTACCCAGCACTTCCGCACCTGTATTAGAATACAATGCGGCACGGAGACACGTAGACTCAAACATACAAACACACGCCACGCCACAGTCACGCTACAGCCACGCCACAGTCACGCCACAGTCACAGCTGTCACTACTGTAGCTGTCGCCAGGATGCAGACTGTGGCATTATCATACAACATTACTTATACACACATAGTTACACAGGTTCATTGGTACTTTCTTACTTGAAAGTTAGTTAATGTTAGGTTATTCTGTAACTGCTAATTCTCACGACCAATGATATGGTGGACCGCGATTAAGTTTACTTCGATCTTTCGTAGCTGTAGTGTAAGTTAATATTTATATTGCAGAAACGTTTATAAAGATATTGTAAAATAATTAATAGATTACTAATCATTTTACAATAACAATAAAACTTAACACTAAACTTTTGGATAAGTAAACACAATGTTCCACTAACAGTAATGTACCACCTGGCCACAAATGATTTTCAGCAAAACAATGTACAATTAAAGTAAATTACAGCTATTACAAACACTCAATGTTTTGCCAAAACTCCTCGTCGAAGTCAATTAAGTGAAACAAACTCGCGTTACATTTCAAGAAAATATAAATTATCTAACATTGCAAACTTTTTGCACAAAATACTGATACTTAAAGTAGATACTGTTTGGTATCGAATCCTCAATGAGTTTAATTTTTAAAATAAACAAGTATTATCAATGTAATGCCTACAATCTATATGTTAATTTCATTCGTTGCTAGGAAAAATGTTTCTTACCAAAAAGTGAAATAATTTGACTCCTTTTAACTTTAGGTTACTTTTTATTGGGTCAAGCCCACCACAATCCCCCAAAACCGCAACTTATGTAAGCCAAGGTCTACAGTAACCAACCATTTTCATGATTGTATCTACCATGGTTTAGGTTGCATACACAAAAACGTTGATGACTGTTTAAAAAGCGAAAAAGATATGTAAGATTCGTAGCAATTGGCGTTCCATAGTATCTGCCTACGCCCATGAAAAAAAGCGTAAGGTTATGTATGTATGTATGTTAACTTCTACGACTACCCGAAATTACTTGTATCTAACCGAATCTAAAATGGACACTGAAACTTAATGAGCACATATTATGATCCAATCAGTAACTCCCAAAATAAACAAAGAATTATGAAACAAGTTTCTGAATAAAATGCGTAATAAAATAAATTCGTTGATAGAATACCAAGATATAATATATAACAAGCGTAATTATACGAGATATAGACATTGGATTGATTATACATTTTGAATTCTTTCATTAAATGCCATGTATCATTCAAACAATCACCGATATTGCGTTACATAAAATAAATTATGATTAATACTAAAATAACAATGAAATACAGTATAAGGTAAGCTCGTATAGCTAGCAGTCCATTTATAGATGTGCCGGGCCAAGGATAAGGTAGATAGGATATCTGCAATCACAATAAACTCAGCTGTAGATAGTATGCCATTACACAATGTAAACAAATCATTGTTTCATTATAATCATTAATGAATACGGAATTCTTTAAACATTCATAAGTGCGTATTAAAAAAGACTCCCTGGTAAATGATGGGTGGTGAAAGGTCCTGTGAGTAAGGATCCTGTCTATCTGCTTGCCCCTTCAAGAAATAACAGTCATGATGTTTTACTAGATATAATTTATTTTAAAGCTAAATTGTAACATTAGTGATTTGAATCAATGATATTTCTTACTGTGTAAATTTCAATTGCCATATTTTGTCTACTGCTGTAAAGAATTTATTTTAGTGTGATATTATAGTTATCATGCAATCATTTAATAATACATCTTTATCATCCTATCATTACAGGTAATCGTAGCACACACCCTAACCTAACCCGCCCTAATTCGAAACAGAACATAAACGAGCAGACGGATCACTTGATTGCCGCCCATGGACATCAGAAACACCAGAGGCGTTACAAGTGCATTACCGGCCTTTTGGGGTTAGGAATTTAAGGGTTGTTGGGAAGATGGGGAAGGGGGTAATTTGGCCTCCAGTAACCTCACACACAACACAAGCATTGTTTCACGTCGGTTGTCTGTGAGGCCGTGGTATCATTCCGGTTGAGCCGGCCCTTTTATGCGGAAGCATGGCTCTCCCACAATAAATTACAATAAGTGTCACAAATATAGATGTTCACCATACAATTAACACTTTACTTTATATGAAGAGTGCAAACTGCCAATATACCTACACGCCATTGTTTTGGTCACCATTTCGTTCCGGATCCAAGTGATAAGATACTGCTATCACATAGCTAAATATTATAAATCATGGAATCCTTTGTTTATCATTATTACAACAAATGTTTTTGTCAAAAATATCAACTAATTGTTGTGTTATTATTAATGTAACTTCATGAATAGGATTATGAAGTTTATTCACTTTATTTGTTTTGAATGAAATCTTGTGATATAAGAACGAGTTGTTTGTCTTAATACGTCTTTTATCTTTTGTTTTCCTCTATTTATAGTTTTGACACACCTTTGAGCATTTTCTTTATCTTCGGAGAGTCAGTCAGTATAAGATGCCATGTATGTACCCGTTCGGTCTTGATTATGACCTACTTTTCTGTTAATCATAAGTAGTTAAATATCAAAATTATACTAACTACCAAATACTAGAGGCCAAAGCAATTATAGTTTCAGGTACAGTTAATCTTCTTCATTGAATTGATGAAGTTGCATAAGAATTGATAAATCAAGTTGTCATAAGTTTTGAACGAACCTCCTACAGGCACTTGTACAAGTCCGCCATAACCTCCCATACCGCTGCAACTCCTGAAAGCCAGGATCTACAGTAGATAATACCATGAAAACACCGGAACACTGAAGTTCGGCGCGACATGAATGACTGTCTTGATAATATGGCTAAATAATATTAGACGTAGTACCAATAACTAGTCAACATCTAATCGTTAACAGCATTACCTACAGTACTAACTGCCGTACTCAGAATCATTTAATGATTACTTAACGCAGTACCTAGCAAGTACGAGGAGCAAAATTGATACTAAGGAATGGTTTAAGTAGCAATTAAAGGTTTCTGAGTACGACAGAAAATGTGCAAATAAAGAGGAATTGTAATACATAAACGATGAATAACAAACTTCCGTCTGCAGTTATCTTGGAAATCAATCTTCGATAGTGCTTTACAGTAGAAACGACGTGGACTCGGATCTACCAGTTATGACGTGTAACTACGAATTATTATCGATTAAGATTACCGAATTACGCAAATGCTCATTAAAGAAATCTATTTTGTTTAAATAATATTAATTTGTTAATTGGCACGCATTATCATCTATTAGTTAGATGACTCATATCGACTGCAATAGAATGTAATGTAAATATAAATAAAATAGGTATCAAAACCAAGTAATATGTACGTAAGTATGACTAATAGAAAGTCATTAAAAATGTATTAAAGAGTTACATCATTTCATCTTTTTTCAAACGAGGTAGGTACAAAAATTAATATACTCTTCCCAGTAAGTTCCTAATGTGGTTAGCCAAACGTGATAAATAAAAAAAATATTACACGTAAATCCAAGGAGTCCGTCAAATTATCTTGAAGAAATATTTTGTCGAGTATCCAAGAAAATCCATATGCTACGAATACAAGCTGCTACGAGAATTTCAAAATTGAAAACTAATTCAACAATACTGTGTAAACACCCACAACACTAGACAAGCTACAAATACTTAATAATAACTATTTTATTACTAGATATTGACCTACGAATAATATACAAGTTCCATATTCGGTAATGTTTATGTTTTCAAAGAGTTACGAAGCGATGAGTGTTCGCGGCAATGTGTGTATAAATGCACAGTGTAGTCAGCGCAGGTAATGTATTGTTGTACTCACTACAACTGACTACATCACGCGATGTAGATAGACGATAATAGTCCTGCGGCTATTTGGGTGTCTATTGACTCATATTACCTGTTAGAGATTTAAAAATATCGTAAAAAGTGCGACTACAATTCGTGCTTTAGTTACACACCTAACTAGACTAGAGAGAACTTTGAATTTTTTTTTGAATAAGAATAAGGACGCTTATTTACACAAAGTTATTGACTAACCGATTTTAATCCAAAATTACTGGATGGATCTACATTCAATAGATCTAATGTCAAAATTCAATTGCATTCCAAATATTTTAAGTCTCGTCAGTCAATTCGATACTAGCTCCTCCAGCGGCTTCGTCCGATAAAAAATAGTCTATGTGTTATAATACATAATTACAGGAGACAGAATAAAAAAATAAATACAAAAAATATCAATCACTTGATACATTTCTTGTTTGAATATTTATGTATTAGTTAATTCCACGTTAAAATTAACGTCGTAGTTAGCACTTACAGAAAATGTAACAACAGTACCTTTGCTATAAAGGTATCTACATAAAATAAATATATAGAGTCGTCTCAATCGAAAATACACAAGGCCAAATCATTTTAATACATGATTTTCTGATATTTATCTCCGTTCGTGAGATGACTAGCGTTTAAATAAGTACATAACACCTGAGAGGTTTTTATCACTAGTCCATTGTTGAACTGTTGCATGCAAATCTATTCAGTAGTTTCGGAGATGGTCGAAAACATACAATCTGACATATCATTTTTTTTGTACGTGCTCAGTACACGCTGACAGTCAGTAGAGGCTGTGTGCTGAGTACAAAAAGCCACTGATTGCCAGTGATGGCTGTGACGTCAATGGCCAGTTTTGACCAGTTCCTTTATAAAGTAATTTGTTTGCTTTCAGTGTGTAAATGGTTTTATAATCGAATGTTTATTTTCACCTCTGTCCGCCATGTTGATGATGTTCCTTTTATGTGGAACTGTCAATATTCTAAGCGTACGTTTGTATTCGTGTATTGTAACACTATTCGAAAATAATCGAAAGTAATCGAACCAATCTCACTACTTGTTATTTTCACAAGAAGCTGTAATGGTGATTTGTGCTTGTTTCATTTCGTTTGTGTTTTTAGGTACTATTACTACCCGGTAGCCATAGCTTACGGACCGAATGATAGCCTAGAGTCACCTGTAACTTAACTCAACACACACTAACTAAAATCATCATAAGTTTTTTTATGGAATACGAGCAGACGGGTCTCCTGATGGTAAGCGATCACCGCCGCCCATGGACACCCGCAACACCAAGTGCGTTACCACTCAGAAAAACTGTTTAACTTCGCAACTAAACATAATTACACTTACATACATAACAAATATCACCTCTGTTATTTACCAAAGTTAAAACATATGTTCTTATACACACTTTAGATAGGTGTGACACGACTACACGAGGTACCTTTACAAATGACGTCATTGGACCCTGACAATTGGCGATAAAAGATAAAACATTCGCACTAATGCCCATATCTATTGTTTTCCGAAATTATCGATAGAGGTCAACAATTACGGAGCTTACGTAAGCGGGTGTGTGATTATAATTGATAACTAATGTGTAATCTGTTGATTATAGACCTTAATAGTACCAACCGGAGGCGTTTAGTAGGCTATTATAATAAAATTAACAGTTACATTACTACTTCATTTGTTTAAATAACGCATGTTTTCGAAAACCTTATTAAAAATTATCATTTGTGTTATTAGTAGCTAATACAGTGAAACTTGGTTAAGTGGGACCTGGATAAGTGAGAAACCTCCACAAATGGAACTCATACTGAGGTCCCTACCCATTGGCACTGAATTACCTCTATTAGTGGGACAAACAACCCTCTATATCTGGGATTCGTTCTTTCGATTTATCATCTTAGTTACCTCTATAACTGAGACAGCGAGTGAATTTTAATGCATAAACCTCAGTAACTGAGACAACATCGTTTTGTTTGTTGATTTACTTATTCTTATTCATTTATAATGTGCTCCATAACACATTGTTTTATTTAAGAATCACACCTCTTTATGTAAAATAACCCGTATGTTCACCTCCATTAATGAAACCCTCTGTAAATGAGACAAATGTTTATTTATACCTGGTTATCTGAGACACTGGGTTAGTGGAATACCTCTATAAGTGATACCAATTTGAAGGTCCCTTGATGTCTCACTTAACGAGGTTTCACTGTATTAGAGATTTAATATTTTTTTGCGCATTTTATGGCTGGCACTAATGATTTTTATCTATAGGTATGTTTTGCCTTTAATTTTTTAGCAGGTGAAGCCGCATGTAACAATTAGTATTCAATAAACTATCTCACTACAATAAAACCCTGTATTTTTTTTAACTATTACTAAGGTTAGAAATTCTAGTACTTAGAACTAACAAACGGTGATTGCCTAGATATCTTTCATGTGTTTAGGCCTAACCTCAACCAATCCAGACAACAACTGCACTCCATCTAAAACGTAGACTATACAGAAAATCTAGGTACAAACACAAATCTAGACCTATCTGGTAAACCTACTTAATACTTTAGAGTAAAAACAAGAAACAACGACCGCTTATATACATACATAACAATACATAGATTGTGTGTCTGTAGCTTACTGATTCATAATGCACCTGGATAATAATCTAGTTTACTAGTTAAAGTGTGGGAGAGCCATGCTTCGGCACGAATGGGCGAGGTATTCCTCGAAGCGCAACTGTTTTGAAGCGCGTCTCTCCAAGCGCACCTATTTTATTCCTCGAAGCGCACCCGTTAGTTGCGCTTCAAGGAACTATTAAAAATATTAATTTTTATTTCCTCGAAGCGCACCTATGTTTTATTTTCGACTAGAGAGGGGATGCTAACTGAAACTATCGATAATAAGATATCGATAATCTGATACACGTAGCGCTCTTAGATATATGAGCAAATAAGGTTAAACCTTTAAAAATAGTTTCTTGTCGATGTATGACATCGCAAAATGAAATGTTCCGCTTGAAACCGCCAATCAACGACTTTTATTAGTTATTGTATACAATATTCAAGAACTCTGTACTCGTCGACCATAGATTGTTATTTTTTTACCCGACAGCGCCAGAAGGAGGGTTATGTTTTTCGAGAGTATGTATGTATGTATAATTGTTTGGCACGCTCTGCAGCCTAAACGGCTTGATGGATTTTGGCTTAAATTACCTTTTTTTTTATTTTCTTTTAGTTTTATTATTTTTATATTTTGACTAGCGGACCCGACAGACGTTGTCCTGTCTACACGTCTTTAATTTGAAAATTTTAAACTTTTTTTAATAAGCTAAAACATTCTGGACCTTTTTGATGAAAATTGTTATTCAAATGTTATGACAATATCTAACGTCATTAATATTTGACACTGCGATGGTAGCGCCGTCTGTCGGATCCAATATAAAACATTCGTTTAGGCTGCAGAGCGTACCAAACAATTATAAATACATACATACATACATACTCTCGAAAAACATAACCCTCCTTCTGGCGCTGTCGGGTAAAAAAATAACATCTAAGAGCGCTACGTGTATCAGATTATCGATATCTTATTATCGATAGTTTCAGTTAGCATCCCCTCTCTAGTCGAAAATAAAACATAGGTGCGCTTCGAGGAAATAAAAATTAATATTTTTAATAGTTCCTTGAAGCGCAACTAACGGGTGCGCTTCGAGGAATAAAATAGGTGCGCTTGGAGAGGTGCGCTTCAAAACAGTTGCGCTTCGAGGAATACCTCGAATGGGCCGGCTCGACCGGAGTGTATCACGGCCTCACAGAAAAAAGACGTGAAACAACGTTTGAGTTGTGTGAAAGGGGCCTACGGACCTTCCCAATTTTCCGAATCCCTGATTCAACTCTTAAATCCTAACCTAACGCCTTTAGTATTTCGGGTGTCCATGGGCGGCAGCGATTGCTAACCATCAGGTGATCCGTCTGCACGTTTACCGGCTTAAACCATAAAAAAAAGTTTAGATGAAATGCACAAACCGTTATCATTATCATTATCACATAGCCAGGAACAGTTTATATCATAACGTACCTACTGATGTCGTTACAAAGCAAAATATTTTGTCACTACAGATAAAATGTGAAGTCCGATTCATGAAAAAGTATATTTTATTTCGTCACATCATCACGGTATCTTTGTAATCTATGTAATAGCACATGCAAGTCAAAATATTATCTCCAAACTGTCCCAAAGTACTTGAAACCACAAACGTCATCAAATAATGCTGACTCTACAAGTTTTGTTGTAAGATGTTATTAATTTAATTGATTGCAGGATTAGTCTAGATTTTGAAAGGCTAAGACCTATTTTTAATAATAATAAGAATGCATATTTCGTAGATTATTCAACAAATAAACTGATTCACTTTATTATTAATTAAAAACGGTAAATGTTTATCAATATCATCTAAAGGATGCTCGTAATTTCATTGACAAAAACAATGTATTTGAGTCATACCTAGAAACACAGATAAAGAAAGCTAAGTTAAAGAAAAAAACAATTTCCCATGTTTTTTATATTTATTCATAAGTAGTATATAAGCACTGAATGGTTAATAAATTGTAAATCTTCTTCAAAAAGGTTGAATAGCTAGGTTTTTTTTTTGTCTAAAACTAGACAGGCATTTAGCCGCAATCCTAAAATCACCTGATGGTAAGTGACGCTTCGCTGTTCATCTAACAATGTGCCTATGTCTAGAAGTAAATCCTAATCCTATCCATCTTTGTAATGTGTAACAAGTTTAAAATCTATTTTAAAACTACAACGATCATGTTTCTAAAGTGTAACAAATAATAAGTATTCCAACATTACATTAAATATCTACGCTTCTAAGTATCTGTGGTTTTAATTATTTAAGTAGGCCATAATTAGGATTATACCGTTGAATAATATTTTCTTTAAATGTATAATATACGAAAATAATTTATTGTTAAATGACAAGAGTAAAATAGAAAGAAGAAAGAAAACTGAAATGTCGTCAAGTTAGAAAGACACCGCTTTTGTTCTGATTCTGCTTCATAGAATAATCATTTTGAAGAAAAAATACAAGTGCTATGTTTAAAAAAATGTTTCATTGTGTTTATAACTCCATGTTATAATAGGTGTCGGTTGCAACTGATCTATGTATGATTCTGTGTGAAATATATTTGTAATTGTTTGAAAACATCTAATCCTGATATAATTCCGTGTTATAAATCTAGTAATTCCTAGTAGTGCATTATAACTCCTTCGGATAATGTGTCTGATCATCTATTATGGCAATAAATTGTCGATCCCAAAATAATCATCATTTACCAGGAACACGCTGACTGTACGTTCCCAGAAGTGCTCTCAACTGTGTTTCACTCGAACACTCATTGTTTACAGAACAGCAGCGCGCCATGCGCATACGCCGCTCCGGACAACGCCGAATTAATAGTCGGTGCATATTTATAGCTAATCTTTTGATGAAGTAACAAAATCATCTCATGTTAGGATTGTAACATCTAAGCCTTTGTTACCCGTGTAGTATTTAGGTACACAAAGGAGTCTTCTTGATCTTGGATTAACTATATCCACAAATTATATTCACAGAGATTATTTATTCTCGGCTATGGTGCGAGATGATCGCAAGTGATCAGAGTCCCGGTGCGGGTGTCAAGGTTAGGTAAATAAAAGTAAAGTTTAAAATGTGAACAATAGTTTAGTTTTATTTCATTATAATAACTCTTTTATATCTTAAACCTATATCTATTCAATAAATATACAACTTTGGAAATATTTACAGTAATGACAATACAACAGGAATGCTACGAGAGGTGACAACCAGCTAATATTGCGAACTACAGAGATTACCTCTCAACTCCACTGGTCCATTCAATTTGTCTACACTAACAACTAAATCACAGATAAATAATAATGTCTCCCGACCTTTGCGTCAGTCTATTTGGTAGAGCCTCTATGAGATTGCTGGTAGATCACTGCCGCGTGAGCACCGTGACGGGCTTGTAGATGTGCGGCGTGAGCGGGTGGTGCGACGGCGACGGCAGCTCGGGGCTGGACGCGCCCGAGTGCGTGGGCGACGGCAGCAGCGGCGGCGACGGCGGCAGCAGCGGGGCCGTCTGCGCCAGCGCCAGCTGGGAGCCCTGCATCAGCGGCGACTGGCCCATGAACGGACCCGACGGCAAGCGGTCGTACAGTGCGGGCGAGTAAGGCAGGCTGCCGTAGCCCATCGCGTCGCCGCGGAAGGCTGGGTGCACTGCGCTCGGCGTCACGGGAGGAGTCTTCATTTGCATCGGAGCGTACCTCTGGTACAGCAGCTGCGAGTACAGGCCCACCAGCTGGGAGTACGTGGCGGGAGGGTAGGCGCCGGGCAGTGCCGCGCCGGGGAACAGCGGCCGCTTGAAGCAGGCCAGCCGGGAGCGGCCGTTGAGCGCGGAGCGACGGCGCAGCTTGCCCGTGGTGCCGCCGATGAACACATCTTCGGCGGAAGCGTCCAGCATCCAGTAGTTGCCCTTGCCAGGGTCGTCGTAATGTCGGGGCACTTTCACAAAGCACTTATTTAAACTGAGGTTGTGGCGGATGGAGTTCTGCCAGCCCTGCCTGTTCTCCCTGTAGTACGGGAAGTTGGTCATGATGTACTCGTAGATGCCGTTCAGCGTGAGTCGCTTCTCGGGACTGTTGCGGATGGCCATCATGATGAGGGCGTTGTAGCTGTATGCAGGCTTCTCGTGCTTCTTGTCCTTCTTGTCGTCGTCGTCCTTAGGCTTGGTGCAATCCACGGGCTCCGTGCCCGTCACATCCAGTTCGGAGTCGCTGAGGTCGGCCTCGGAGGGCGAAGCGCCCGTCGACGAGGTGGTTGGCGATGGCGGAGGCGCCGGTTTATTCATAAGTATCGAATTGATACTAAAGTCTCCTTCGAACTTCACCATTTTGAAACACTTGTGATACACTTGTTAGACACGTAATGCGTGCGCTTACACTGCGAGCGGCGAGTGAACTGGCGGCCGCGGAGGCGGCGCGCGCTTTTATACGCGCCGCGGCTGGCTCCGCCCCCTCAGCTTTGTGAGTGCGCCGCGGCCAATCCGAATATGAGCTTTTCGATACATAGAGCCACGCCTACCTTCCCGTAAGCTCCCCTCTCCTTGCAAGCTCCACCGTAGAGTTGTTTTGTTGTAGTTGCGCGCGCGCAGCGACGAGTTTATTTATTATCTGGGATAAGTTTTATTGGTAGTGTAGATGCGATTATAAATCGATTGTGGTTTGTTATGTGATTAATGGTACTGTAAAATATTTCTTCCCGCTTTGGTACTGGATGTTGGACGTCGGTCAGTTTATGTTGATTGATACTTGACGCTCGTAGTGACATGTTCCTGTGAATTTATGAGGATCATTACCTTGTAAGAGTGCGGGCGTCACTCGCTAGTACCTTCCATTCATGGACAAAATATCTTATTTTGTTGATGCAGTTTCAGCATTGTTTGTACCAAATATTTAGTTGGCAAAATTTTGCTTTGTTATGAATTGCGCAAGAACAGTATCAAAATACTTAAAACATCATTATCACAATCTGAGCACCTAATTAATTAGTAATACGTGCCATTAGAAAGTAGATACATTGTCATTTATATATTATTGCAGTGATTGAGCAACCAAGTACATTGTTTGGCACACAATTAGGCAACAATTAATTTACCTACTTCATTCCATTACCCGTTAGTCATTATCTCTAATCATTCTGAAATATTTTCCTCTACTCAAGCACCTACTAATCTATCTATAAAAATACAGGTTTCGTAATGACGTCACTAAATATAGAAATACAGATTAGAAATAGATTTATTTTTAACTACACTTCGTTTTAACCGTTAATCGTTTGATTGTAATGAGGTTTATAAAGTACGGTTACATTAACTGAAATAATTTCATAATAAATAATTAGTTTTTGTGTAACATCATATTTATCGATACTTTGATAAGTAAAGATTGTGGCAATGATACAAACTGTTTAAATTAATAGGATAATCACTATCATCGTTATCAGTTATGTGTACCTAAGTAGATACCTAAATACTGATTACAATCAGACCTAGCGTCGAAGCAGCTAGGTTTCAAAAAACCCACATGACATAGGTACCTGTGTGATAAGCAGTAGGACTTTATAAGTAGAGGTCAGATTCCAACAACACACTTTATACGTAGAGGTCAGATTTGGACCACATTTTTCTGAGAGGTTATCGTGTGACCCACGAATTATTGACCCGGGTCAGAGTGTAATGTGTATGTACCTACACATAATCCGAGAAAAACTTCATACAACAGAACAGTAGTTTCCATATGGAACGTATTTGTAAATGCTTCCAAGAACACTAGGAAATAACAATGTGTCGTGGGATTACGTGTTAAAAAAATATTTTTGACCCGATATGCCTTTGTGAAAAAAACTAGTTCGTTATCATAAATAAATAGACCACAAATTAATTCTCAGTATTAGTACTTCGAAAACAAAGGACTGTGATTTTTTTAACAATGGCCCGTAATATTGCGACATTGAATGACCTTACACATCTTTTCTATGACACCATGTACATTTAGGACTGGGTTAATTCTAGAAAACCTAACATAGGTACTTAGGTCTTATCTAATTACCTAGTTTATGCACGCATTTGACTCATCACCGTTACTTAACAAAAGACAATATAATAATAATGATATATGAATAATAATAATCAGTAATAATGTGGTTTTTAATCGCTTGGATCATAATGACACCAGCTTTGCACCTACTTGTGACATTATCGCCCAAATATTTGTAAATATGTACTTAGTCACTGATAACGTAAGTAGCTGCCTTAGGTACCATACCTGGTATCATAAGTATATGCGTAGATATCATACAAACAGCTATATAGCTACCTAAATAAATAAATTCGAAGTAATTTTACGACATATTAAAGAAGGGCCAAATTAAAAGTATCCTTAACCGACGAACGTGCATGAAAAGACTGATGACTGTTGATGAAGTGAAAGAGGTACTTGTATGTAAGATTCGTAGTAATTAACGGTCCTTTAGACAGGTCTGAAGTTATGTATGTATGTATGTAGGTATGTTGTATGTGATTTATACTTGTCACAATAACTGGCATAATAATGCAGAGAAAGAAACTTCGTGAAAGATAAATAACATCATAATTTAAATGTATAAAAAATAATACCTAATACTACATTTTTAAGGATATAGCTATAGGTATATAGGTAGATCTATCTATAACGATCTCTACATTATACATTTGTAACTACTTAAATATTTCGAAATACAATTCAGTAGAAATAGAAGTAAAACCACGTGTAATTACAGCTGAAGTAATAATAACGCCTGACGACGCCAAAATTAACACGGATTAGGAAATAGTGTCGCCTTATTATTACCATGGAATGCTAATGCACTAGTAGAAATTGGATGAACTATAGGAATCAATTAGGTACGTTTTCAGGAATATTATCGATGGACACCTAATGTATGACGTCTTGTTACCTACATCTAGTATTAACCGACGAGCATGCATGAAAAGACTAATGACTGTTGATGAAGCGAAAGAGTGTGTAAGAATCGCAGCAATTGGTGTTCCATTGTCTCTGTTTACCCCCATGGGAGACAGGCGTGAGGTTACGTATCTATGTATTCTTACAATTAGTTGTTATCACCGCTTACGACATATATGGAGGAAATCACACAGGTTTGAAAAGAAAATATCTTTGAAAGAAGGTGATGTGGTAAAGCAGAGGTTGGTATCGAAACTGGACATACACCCATGTGACATTTTCCATGTTACATGTAGTTGTAGGTCACTATAGGACGTAGTTTTTATAAGTATGTGATGTTTTATTAAAGTAATATCATATTTCAATAAAATACAATTATACAATGAAACTGTAATTAAACTAACATTAATATGTATTGCAAATATAAATTATTTGTAAGAGAACCTGGACTATGATATATACGGTAAAGGAAATCAAAACATCAAATCCTTAATTCATCATCATATTATTATAAATCTGATATCAAAAATCGGCCTTGAGCAATCGTGATGAGCAATGCTTAGTGGTCTTTGCTCCACAGTAGGATGATTTCATATCTATTTTTTATTTTGAAAATACGCAGTTTCAAGGATTAACAAGCCAAATATGATTCAATTGAATTTGATAACAATGTGTACTTTCAACCGATGTATGTGCCAATACAGGTGTTTATTGTTTATGTATCGTTATACATAATGTAGTGATAATATCGCTCGCTTGGTTAATATAATGAATTATGTGATTATTCATAGTGTTGCCTGATAACAAGCGAAGTCCTAATTTGTTACAAATATGTATTATGTCCGGTTGTGTGCGATCCAAATCGTGAGCGATTGGTTCCGTAGTGTTTAGGTGAAAATAAGTAGGAAAGATATAGAATTATGTATCCTGTTTTTAAGTAATTGGAGTTTAATTGACGTTCAAAAGTGCTTTCTCGGTCTATTTGAAATAAATAATTTTGACTTTGACTTTGAAAAAATCTATTTTCTTTGGTATAAAAATAGATCGACTTTAGTAACTGTTAATTCTTGTTTTGTACAAAGTGTAATTCGATTTGAGATAATACGGAACCAACGAGCACTATCGGTGCACAGTAACAAAGGCGCTTTGACGTAGGGACTTTTTTACTGTGCAGTTTTTTTTCTGTTTAAAAAAATAATGTATTAAGATTTCAATAGGTACTTATTATGTATACAATTATTTTACGTAATCTATCACAGGTAATGTTTGCAAAGGCAAGTGTTACTGATAAGTTCAGGGTCTGGTAAATTTATTATTCGGCTTTTGATTACAATGTTATCAGTAGGTTACCTACTGACAATCGGAGGCTAATGTGGCAGGTGTATGGCAATAGGCACACTCTCAGCTGGGCAACAGTAAGTAAGTAACAGATTTGTTGCAGATGCTGTGCTGCCTATTATGTAATTGTGAAAAGGGCGTAACGAGTTACTTGACAATCCTTCTCCACGGGAGCACTTTAGAGTGTGAAAAGTGGATATAATAGATAGGTAAGTATACTATTGTATTATGGCGGTGGTGTAAGTATTGTATGATGGTCAAAAAGTAATCTTAAACTATAGAAATTTGCGAAGATATAATTTTGACAACTGTAACTTTTGCCACAATTTCATAGTGAGATGCCGCCAATATAGTTGTAGGCTAGCATGAAGTGAATGCGTAATACATTAGGTGTTAATTAACATTGGCTACAAATACTACAATATTAGCTTACCACCAGATCACCACGTTGCATTTCAATAAAAAAAAATATTATGTGCCCTTCATAAACATACTACACACACATCACACCCAAAGGCCCAAAACAACAATCTATTGTTCACGTAACGGTCCATGACGAAATCGAACCCGCTACACATAGCGCAGCAGCCGAATACCCAGCCACTGCGACAACCTCCATACCATTCTTTCAGCTAGCCAAATGTTGAGTCACCTATGTATGTATGTTTGTACGGTAGGTACTCGTAATTACATAAGGCAGGTCCAGAGTACATTATTTACTAAGTTATCAGACCGAAATCAGTTCGTGAGCACGTGCATTTGTGTATATAAACATACCACCCGCGATAAGATACTGTATCTATGTAATACATTAATCATATACTCAACTATTCAGTATTTTAGGATAAACTCGGAACAAATCTTAGGTTTGATGGACAGCCCGGAATAAGAAGTTAACTGTTTATTTATGATTTTATGAATCACACATATGAGAATTGAAACTGCGATACAACATTCAGCAGCTGATCCTATGCAATAATCGAACTATCTGTTTTTTTAAAAAAACTATAACCTACTCTAGGACTTTCTCCTGTGTCATGGGTGTTTACAAACTTACAAGTTTACATATACATGTGACACCCAAACTCGAAACAACAGTTTGTGGATCACTCAAAGAGTTGCTCCGTACGGGAATCGAACCCGGCAGCCAGTTACCCAGGCACTCAGCCACCGCACCAACCGTGCAGTCATTCGTAACAATTACATATTATGGGAACGGAATTCCTTTAAAAAGATATAAAAAAGTGTGTTAATAAGTTATCTAGGAACCATTGCGTATTAATTGAATATAACAATATTCCCAGACAGGTTTCATTCTCTAGTGCCTAAGTAGTTAAACACTTAGGTATAATAGGACTAATGACTTTGCTAATTACCGTATAGGTAGCTAATGACGTGGATTAATTATACCAATGTAATTAAGATGTGTTAGCATACCTAGGTACTATGTTTGCTAACATTTAACTTCATATTATAGGTACCAACGGCACATAATTTGGTTTAATATACATCTATCACATATGAATGGTAATCAAACATAGTTATACCTGGAGAGTAAAATTTAGACTATGTTTATATTATTGTTTTGCATGACTTAGAATTTAAAGGAAAATCAATATTTGTGGCATAAAATATATTGTTCTATTTATTTATTACATGTATGTACGATAGCAAACTTCCAAGTAGGTATTATACTCTTATGTGTATAAACAAATTAAGAATAAGTTAAGATAAAAAATGATTGAACGTTCAGATGATTTGGCAGGAGGTTTACGTGCACGCACGCATTTAGATACGGAACTTAATCGATATTTGATAATAATGGTCCATTATCGAATAAATATTTTAATATAAACACAAGATTATTCAATCTTGGTTGCTTTACGTAAGCTGTTTCGTTGATTAATGTGTTACAAGCGTGATTATCGAGCAAGGAATCTCAGTGTTAGTGAATTTGCACCTTCGAAGAATCAACAGCTTGATACTATGTACCTATTAAATTGTTACATAACATTTGAACTTTGTAAACACGTACAATTATCATTAAAAGGTCAACATTAAAAAACTTCGCTTCTATTTGTTAAGTCACAATCACGTCAGAGATTAAGCATCGTGTATGTGTTATTAAATTAAAAGATATTCATGGCATAATACTCACAATGCGTAGACAAATTACTACACAAGAGAGTCGGCTCGGCCCGGGTATCGAACCGGCGGTATCGACAATATCGTGCGCGGTACAATGGGCACACCTGTGCCTAGTGACAATGGGCCACATACCACGATGTAAGAAAATGTTGGATATGGTAGTTATAGAGAAAGAGTATGAAATGGATTGACGTTTAAAATCTGATATTCAGAGACTGAAGAATTTGCATTTATCTGTAAATTATAAACTAAAACACTTATTTCGAGGTTCCTTAAATAGAAAACTAACGTTGGTAAAACAAGACAACATGTTTATAAACTCATTATGAATTAAGTTAAACTTTTCATTTGGGTTCATAAGAACATACTGGGGCTAATTGAACCATTTATTGGGTAATCTTTTACTAGCTATAAGGACCACCCCACTCTACCACTGAGGCCGATATCTTCAGAAACAAGAGAAGCAGATGGATTAGAGATGTACTGAAACACTAGAAGCAGATGGACTTTTACCAGCCAGTATCTGAAGCTGGGCTGAAACGATAATGACAGGAATTTTATACAAAGTACCACATCAATTCCTACCTACATTCTAGCCCAAGACTTCGGTACTTACCTACACAATAGTGTCGGATTTGTGTCGGTACTTTACTGATCAGTGATCGACTGATCAGCTGGGCGACTGATCGACTGATCAACCGATCAGATCACGGTCAACGCTAGCATTGTCGTAGGATTATACTGTCGTTTATTGGCTTACCATATCAGATTGAAACGTGTGTGATGTGTTAGTTAGTTATTACATTTGTTATTGCTAGCTCATCTTGTATCAAAGATACATCGTTTGAAGTATCGAAATGTAGTTTAATGGGGCAGGATTGAAACCTACATTTGTTTGGTTTCTCCAAGAAGGTTTTATTCTCTATAAGGGTTATTTTCCAAAAGGGATGTGCTACGCTAGGTTGCTATGGATGTGTTTGGCTTCCACCAATCATATTCATTGGTACACATAGTTTATGGAAAATTTGTCCTATGGATACATGCTATAATTGTCTTCCCTACTACCGATACATCGCATAATCAAGCAATCACATAACTTAGTCCCAGTAGAAACGGTCACATAGTTTCAAAACATAGCTATTACATTTCCGTAGCATAGTTACATACAAATCTCTGGAGGAAAAAGTCTAATTTTTGTATTTTGTAGAAGAGGTTTGTTATTTTTCAACCTTACCTAACCACTATATTTCAACAATTTCTTCGAGGCAAGAATCAGGATCTTAATGTTTTTCTAGTTTGATTATTTATCAGTGACTATTAAAACAAAACATAGTCAAACAACAGCCACATACAAATCGATAGTGGACTTTAAATCTATAAACTTTACAGACCATAACCAAATAGCGAGATAAGTCTAGAACATTCCTTAGATAGCACGTAGGTACCTAATTGCTAATATTTTATTGTACTATAGAATTTATCTTAAATAAGATAAACCTTGTGCCAAGCACACCGAGACACATTGAATAATATTTCCTTATACATATACATTGTATGGGACCTGTCTGTATTTCGGCTTGACCGTCGCCATCAAAAGAAGTCAGACTGCGCTATCTGGGTCCTACATCAGCCGAAGATCAAACCCGCCGCGATGTTCGGCCATGTCATGTGACGTCACACGCTCCACTGCACACCGAGGTAAATGGACAGAAGTACCAGATCGCACAAACTTTCTTAAATCGACTACCTTGGTTCATATGATAAATGCTTGTTTTTTATGTTCTGTACATACATATGTAGATGATGTTCTTATCGATAATCTAAAAAGTCTGATAAAAGCGAAACAATAGAGTGAATTTATTCCTTACATAATTTCCAATAACACATCCAACTGGGAGAAAGAACAATTTTGGTATACAATACAACTCTTTATTTAGTTTTAACTTGATAAGAACTAGCAGCAGAAAAGGTACCCAATTTACTTTTAGACCTACTAGGACAAAATCATGGATCACAGATAGCATTTTATACCTACATGATAAAGTAAGTTAAGTACGACATGGCCTAAATGAAAACTTACGACTTTTAGTTCAGTGGTACTTCTGACTTCCACTGTCCATGTACCAAAGTCTCGCTATCACGAGATAACAGCAGACTAAGTGGCTCCGAGTGTACCAGCAGTATTAGAGACGCCTCACCGGCTCCGATTCCAAGATCACACCGATTCTGTCTTTATTTGTTTGTTTTCTAATCACCGATCTTAATTAAGCTCGTTTATATTCAAATTTGGGGCTCGGATTAAGATTTTATCCTTATTAGATGAAATAAGGTGACAGAATCAAATGTTTATTTTGAAATTGTTAATTTAAAATTCTACGCTACATACGAGATGCGGGCTGCCTAGTATAGCGGATTACGGGGCTCAGGTTCGATAAGCAGGAGTACGAACGCGTTGGTTTTTAGTCAGTAAGAGTTTGACACTCCCTCTCGCCGCCCAAGAAGGGAGAAGTGTTTGGAAGATTTTCCCGACTTAAAAAAAGGACCAGTAAGGTTTTTAGTTACTAAGAGTCAGACTCTCCCTCAAGCCTCTCCCAAGGCGAGAGAAGACTTTGGATGATGTATATTTTCTTTTACATCCTAATCGTAGGAATTTGCTAATGGACATAGTTTATCAGCGCTCTCTGACAAACCCGAATCTTTTCAACTGTGATCTTCAACCTCTGATGATGAAGTCCACAGTCCAATAATGGACTGCTAGAGACTGTTGATATTAAAATACTTTTTCTATTATGAGATAAATAAGTCTTTTTCCTCCTTGAGTACACTTGCAGTATCTAGATGCAATGTAGAAATGTGTACCAACTGGATAAATGTTTTCTAAACACCTGTGTGTGTTGTGTATTGTGTACCTACTAGTGTAGTGTAGTGTAGTGTCGGTAAATAAACAGCTATTGTTTACCAAGTCTGTGTCAATACTTGCCTGTGTCTGCTCCGAGATGGTGTCTCAATGACAATAATTATCATCGAGAGCTCTTTGGTCTAACAGATGTATTAATACTACCTACGCCTAATTTTTTCCTGATATTGTTTAAAGAGTCAAGTCCAATGTCATATTCCATATACCGTTTTCATATTCGATTACTGGAGCGTCAAGCTTTGTAGATCATACTGAGGATGTGTGATTCATTCTGATGTTATGATTGTCAAGATGACTAATAGAATCGGTCCATCGATATCTAAATACTTATTATATTAGAATTAAAATAAGATACCAAAAGAAAAACACTTTTTCGTTTACTATGATCATGATGATGTAGGCAGAACAGCAATTTGTTTCACATTCATTTGATAAATGATTACGTGGCAATCATTATTTGCCTACATTTTCTATAGGCAAACTGATAAGGTAAGGCCTAAAAACACACAAAAACAAATAATCTAGGTAGGCACTATGTAATTGAACTTGACAAAACATTTGACTTTAACACAAAATTGTTCGATCTCCGTCTACCGTATGGGGAAACCTCTTATGACTTTATTTAAACCACATATTTGTTCATCTTGGCTGACGATATATGAAAATGAGCGAAATATGCCCAGTAGGTAAGCCAAAAAGCATATTCTCTTTGAGCAAATTTGAACACTCTTTACAAATACAGCAGTATACCAGCTGCATCGCATGTCCGTAACATTCCAGCTCTTCGGTGGTCAAGAAACATGTCTTTTACAAAATTTTAAGCTAAAACTGCCCATCTTCCACGTTATTCTAAACCAAAACCATCACGTTAAAATCTCAAATAACATTCAATTAAAGATCACCAAAAGGAACAACAAGGAGTCGTCCTACAAACAATAACAGCGCGATGATTACAAGCACTTGTGATGAGTCAGTCAGTCAGTCAGTCAGTCAGTCAGAGTGAGATCACGACATTGTGCCCGAGCCGCACCTCCAATTGCCGGCTGGGCGTTGTTTGTGACCCGCACCTTAAGTAAGGTTAACTAATTGATGCGGACACTGCGTCCACCGGCCGCATGTAGGGATGCGCTGATGATATTGATGACAGTGTCTTCAAATTGGGACAGCTTTTGAAGTCTTTTGGTTAAAGTAAGTACACAAAATATGTACCGTATCTGAAAAGGTGATCTTTCGGATACTGTACTTGGTGTTATTAGTTTCTAATTTATCCTTATCCAATAAAAAATATAGGACTGAATAGAATGTTATGAATTTCTAAAGCTGCACGTAATGTCATTCGTAATGAATTTCTCACGTCAAGTTGCTTTTAACACAGTGGAAAGAAAGAAACACTTAAAATCTAATTTTCAGGATAAAGAATCATATTTTCTGGGAACGTCTTGGTATATCGGAATGCTAGAGTCCCATCCCTAGAGTTATGAAGTATGCGTATGCGCATGGAATTAAATTAGTGCGAGATGTGAGGGGTCGTGCGTGGGCGCACTGTGCTCATACATGTTGACAACTGACCCTACTATTGTATACATTGTTGAGTGCATGTGTACTGAGCACTGGCTAATTAGGAGTAGCCTTTAAATATTGACTAAAGTACTTTTACCCTGTGTTTGTAGTTGACTAGAAAAAATACTTTTGTACAATTGACCATACATTGTAAGGTGTAACCGAAATGGATACTAGATTAGACATTGAAACAGAGAGTAGACTAGCCATTGAAAAAAGAAATATGGAAGAGAGAGTAGATTAAAAACAATATAGAAACAGAGAGTAGAGTAGCAATTTAAAAAAGCAAGAGAAAACTGCCACAAATCGTAACGGTGTACAAATTCAAGTTTAAACTTTATTAAACGAATGGAAGAGCTTATAATCCTTTGCAACAAAATCACCCTCTATTCTACCTTCTACTATTGGTTTTTTCTTTTGATGAACTGAATAACCTCAATCTCTAAGCGACTTACATTCGACATTGCATCGAGACAGCGACAGCTAGTAGGTGCAGTAATGATTGAATTAATTAGAGGGACATCACACGGGTCACGTATAAGATGGCCACATCGAGCACTTCCTTATTCCGCCGCTAATTGGTGCGGCAGCATCCAAACTGTTTGTCTTGTTAACGCGAATGAGATGTAAACGACCACTCATGTACTGAGCCAGAACAAATCTTGAAGGTGATGGGATGCATCTTACTTGGAACTCGAGATGTTTGAGCAATGGCTGAAGCTATCGAAACAATGTAACCAAGAATTGTATTGTGAATCTGATTGAAAAAGAGTAACCTATGTAGTTTCTTGCTCGTTCTTCATCATAGGAATCTACACTATGGAACGAGCAAATAGAGCAACTAGTGGACCGATAGACAGACATTTTTAACATTATTATATTTGCTTTGACGTTCGAAAGTGCCTTCTCGGTCTATTTGAAATAAATAATTTTGACTTTGACTTTTGTAGAAGCTTGAATAAAGTATAATTTTTGTAGGATTTTATAGATTTGCGTTGGAAAACTTTTCTTGTTTAAGAATAGGACTACATACAGATCTATTTAGTACAAATCGAAATGATTAAAATAATAAACTGCTACACTATAGTCTACGTCTTAGAAATGGGATGTGATCTTATTATCTAGTCTCAAACAAGATTGAATCTAAACCCGTAATCTTTCGTAAAGCGATAGCAGTAGAACAACAAAGTATCTACCATAGATTTCTCATGATTAACATATCCTACCTGTGAAACTTACATACATAATAAAATAAACATATTCCGCTTTCGATGTTAACAAGAAAATTGCAGAATTTATAATAAACACACGGCCATAACAAGTTAATTGCTACCGATGCCCGGTCCCAGCGTGGTCGGATTCACATCCCTAACGAGCTGAGCAGGCGCCCCGTAGTGCTTCGCAAACTGACGGGAACACCAACTTAAGCTTACACTCCATTCAACATCCCTCCAACCTTATGACTTAGAGAATAAGGGCGGAAATTGTTTTGTTACCCGGCAAATATAAGTTTGTAAATCATAGGAGTAAGACGCCTCTGGTAATATTGTAATTCAATTCAAATTAGTGTTCTTTATTCTGTTTCGATGTACATTAACGGTTATGTTCTCATTTAAAGCCAGTTTCCTTAACATTAACTGCAATGTATTGTAAACTAGAAAATGGGTATAATTAGGTAATAAACTATTTATTTTGTGTTAATAAATAAGGAAAATGCTTACTTAATGATAAAACCACATTAGATTACGTTCAATGTATGGCGCACAGTGGTCCGAGTTAACGATTTCTGGACGAAATAATTTTATGCATGAATGTGTCGCGGCGCACGCGCAGTCCTGACAGCCGTATACGATATACAACCTGGACATGTTAAAATAAGTTATAGAAGGTCAACTTCATCCAAAGTGGTTAAATGTTGAGTGACATTGGAGAATTTTTAAAGTAATATGCATTTTCTCACATTCCTTAATCTAAACTTCCATGGAACGAACTTTAGTTTTATTAATTTACGTATACATAAGTCTTAAATTAATGTGCTAACAGATGCTCCATTATATTAAAAAGCATCATTTCATATGCTTTGTTTTTCATGTAATGTTCCTCCAAAAAATAGTGACTTAAAATGTAATAGACCTTCTGCAAATATTTTGTTTAGTGTTTTTCTCATTACTTTTGTGCAAGAAAATAATATCATAAAGAGGTGTGAAGTTGTTCGCAGAGACATTACGAACTTTGTTTGTAAGCAAACAGTGTTGCGGTACGATTCCCTGCTAAGGAATTCTGTATACGATGAAATTAACGAACAACACTTTGCCAACTAACAATTAAGCTTTTTGGGGAAATAGGAGTTTCTCCTGTGTCGTGTGTGAGTTTACAAACATACAAGTTACACAATATGACACCTAGAAACATCACAATTTGTGGATCACACAAAGAGTTGCTTAGTGTGAACCCACTATACGTTACGCGACAGCCGGTTGCCTAGCCACTGCACCAACCGTGCAGTCAATCTAATCTATTTTCGTTGCAAACTTGTTAAAAAACTGACTTTTTTATATTTTGATAAATATCTCAATGAGCATGCAGTTGGAGCCTAGTTGTCACAACACTAGGTCCGGTATATTACTGTACGGTACATTAAGTAATTGATAGATTTGTGCCAATTCCGTGTAGATACTTAGATATCAATTACATATCCGTATTAATATTAAATCAGGTCATATTGTTACATTTCGTATTTCCCAGTACTACACTACTTACCGTGATAACATGGAAACTTTTGATGAAACCGATAGCAGCAACTATTGAATAATCCCAATGGACTCAAATTCATGACTCAGTATGACTAGGCGTGATTTTTAAATGGCGATATAAGGACCTAAGATAAAATCATGGGTTTATTTATCAAATACTCAGTTTTTGGCAGAATTTAATTTAATAAGTCCCAGTTAATAGTAGTAAACCTACGCCCATATCATACACAACACAAGCTTTCATATTCCGCAGTATTACAGACCTTTTTAAAAATCAATAAACACAATACTTTTTAAACAACACAAACAATGTAGGTACCCTATAAAACTAATTGTGGTCCTCGTCCACAAGCACCCTAAGCCACCGTCGCAATGTTTTACAAAGGTGTGACATTTAATTTTACACAGCTCGAGAACGAATTAAAATTGTCAAAAGGCCTCATTATAACCCATGAACTCACCATTTTATGGGTTCTGAAACGCTCCTTTAACTTTGAACTTTATTTTTGGAGTGTGAGAGTTAGTTTTTGTTTGTTACCTCCTAAGTTATAAAGAGGTATTTGAATGAAGTTACATCTTGATAATGTAAATGCCACATGTGTGTAACTAAGTGTGAATATACTGTAGTGTTATGTGCTACTAATGTTTAAATTAAGCAAGTGTTTGTAGGTAATATGTAGCTAGTATTCATAAATAAAAAAAAGCAAATGTTCTTTATAGGACTAAAACACCTGATTCAATTTGCATTATGCCCTGTGTACTGAACAACACGAGATCGTAGAAAAAATACACACAAACAGAAATTAATTTCTTCTAAGAAAGTTATCAAATAAAATGTCCATCAAAATTGTGTGATAATCATCAACATAGGAACACTATCACTGGTCAGTGCATCAGTCGCTACTGTGCCGTCTGGGTGGTCACTGGCCAGTGAGACCGCGATCAATATATTTAATCTTACAGTCACGATTTTGCTGTAAGCAATCAAACATCAAGAATGTTTTGTAAACCTATTGGAAATAAAAAAAAAAATGTAACAATCATTTGACACATCGGTGTTAGAAATTACCATATCTATTCACTGTAGCGCAAAGAAATAGATATTTAATACAGAAAAACCAACCTTAAATCAATAACATTAAGGCTTATTTCGATCAAGTGTTCTTAGGTTCAGAGATAGGCGTCACAAAACGGACAGTTGGACACGTAAGTCACGTGATGGTGACTTCAGATTAATATTGTAATAAGATACGTCCATCTTTTTTGTCTAGCACCGTCACAAGTTTGACCACTGGGGCATTTCGTTTTTACTTAGCGGTAATGCACAAGAATGTCCTCCTTGTTATTTATTTACTTATTCTTGTCTATTGGTAGTTCAAAGTTATTACAAATTAGTTTTCAGTTTTTAATAAATTATACATCAGATTATATCTCATACAAACAATACCTTAAACTTAAGAACACTTAACATCGCCACTCATGTCCTAGACTTCCTAGTACTTTCAATCACCTCTGCCGTACCCTACAATCTGGCACCTTGGAGTGTCCCACCCCGATCAACTACCCCACAGTCCTGAGCCCAGGTGTGGCTTCCCACACCCACCCCCCTAGGGGAGCCAGGGGGTGACTCCTTCACGTTCATTAAACATTCGATAATAAGTGGTCACTTATAATTATTTATAAATAGGTAATTGATAGAGGGGAACTCACGCTTTCATACTGTTTAGGAATATTTTGATGTGGGACATGGCAGTTGATGTCGTTTGTAGGCCTTTATTAAGGAGAGTTTCTGTTTAGTTGTTAGAGGTTTCCGTGAAACACTTTAATTGATTATATGAGTACTATATTCTTTAGACTTAAGGTTGAATTTACAGTAATTTTTCTTTAAAAACTGAGTTATTTTATCGTTAAAGTGCATATAATAAAAAGCAACATCTAGTGCACTTATAATGTATTCCAATAAAAAGTAAATTATTTGGGAATCTAATATTTCTCATAGAACATCTTAGGAATTGCTTACACATGTACTTGGTTGCTCAATAGCGTGTCCACACGTCGCGGGGGGCGCTGGGAACTACTTCCGAGGAAACTCTCCGACAGTCGCTCAGCGTGGATACACTAGCGAGTGGCACCCGGGGTACAGTCATTGTATATTTAGAACTAATCAAGCGAGAAGATTTCAAGCAATTTTTATCGAAAGACGGGGAAATGATGACTGTGTTGTATCGATATTTTCTTACGAATTTAATGTTTCGAATTCACAGATAAACGACTGAATTGATTTCGAGAATGAATTGTAACCAATGATAACTTTTTCAAGGGCTTTAGACATAGAATGTATAAAATTTTGACTATAAGTACCTTACACGTGTCCAAAATTCGCGGTCAAAAATGAGATAACTGATTCTTATCACTGGTATAGTAAGGTCAAATTATACCAGGTACTCTGTTATCCGTGGTATCATCTGATAAAAGTGCCAAACATACAGACTCTACTGATAGTCACCCAGACATATACAACGTTACTTGTCATACAAAGACCACAAGTTGTACATAGTGTAGTAACATATTCGATTCTCGTGTTGTTTCAACTGTGTCAAGATAAAGAAGTTGATGATCACACATTGGAATGCGCATTGACAGAGCACCGGGTCTAACATGCAATGGGCTGAAGATCTAAGAAGAGAAGTCTGTTTCAGAATGCTAATGATGCTGAGATATGTCGATACTACGATATTAATTGACACAATGAAACAATGAATTTATTTTTGTAAATAGGCTACAAAAGAGCTCGTTAACACGTCAAAATTATTATTTAAAAAAACTAAATGAAGTTAGCATTTCCTAACGGACTAAGTATGAGAAGAAATGCTGAAACCAACTCAGAGGTCATTGTCTCTTTTAAATTCCTGACAATATTGAAAATAAAAAATATGTGATGTGTGAAAACCGTGCAAGTTCGTTCTGTAGTGGCCTTTCGAGGAAAGAACCACAACAGTTTGAGCGCAATTGCAACTAATAACTTCTAAACACCACAATATAATAATAAAGCAAGCTCTAAAACAATTCAAAGACAAGCCAAGCTATCCACAACATGAAAGAAAAAAGAGAATACAAAATAAAAAATCATAACCACAAATTAGAGCGTTAGTAAATAATGAAGCGGCTCGGCCCCAACAGGGCTAAATAACAGTTTTGTACAGTCAGCCACGAAATTACCGAACGTAAACGGGACGACGTTTAATCGCTTGCATATTGTATTGGATCATTTTATTATGGAAACAAGCGTCTGTTTGGGCTGGAGGGGGCTCCGTATGTGCTGTGTACATTGCTCGGTATGATATAAAATATCTTTACTTTTTTATACTAGACTTAAAGTAAAAGGAAGCTAAGAAAATGAATTTTCAAAATTAATTACGTTAATTATTATGTTATCGGCTTACTCACGTAACTGTTTGATGAAGAACTCGACTAGTTTCAAGCCATGCTAGAGACTCATATTAAATGTACGTAGCAGCGCGTCGTGTATCGCGGAATGCTGCTCAAAGATATGAGCCTCTAGCAAAAGTTACGTGGATAAGCCGATAACATAATAATTAATTAAGTATGTCTTACGAAAGTTATAACTTAATTACATTACTTTTCACTAATCCAGAGATCGAACCACCAAAAATCTAAGAATTATTGAACCAATGACGCGATTGATTAAGGAAATGCCAAAATAGATAACACGATACACGTGAACAGGTATCACAATTTACCTTGTTGTGTTGCAATTTGTTTGGAAACAATTCCGTCTGAGGAAAAAGTATTGAATAATGATTAATATGGCGGAAGTAATGTTTTCTTTTTTACCTGCGATAACACGTAATTCTGTGTTTTGGTACGGAGCAGATAATGGACGTGCGTAAATAGTTGCTGATAAGACAGCGTTATCTCACAAATCGTTTAATATTAGGGAAAATGTTTAAAATCTTTGTTTTGGTAACAAGTTTTAGCCAGTATCAGGAAAAAAGTGGGAATTTGATAATGCTTTTTAACAACATTATGCAGTTTCAGCTTATTTTGTAAAAGTTGTGTAATATTACCTCCAAGCCCTAAATAATTCATTGAATGTCACTACAAATAAAGAAGACTCATTATCAGACTCCATATTATTACAAACATTGAATCAAAATCTTAAAACCTGGATCACCCAGCTTCACTAACGGACAGACTGACGGACTATTATTTATTTCTTTATTTATTGACATTTCAAAAATACCAAAGTATAAGGTTTAATTGGAATAAATGATTTGACTTTAATCATAACGATTTGGCTATTATTTACCAACAATCAATGTATAGAAAACAGCTAAAAGCCCTCGCGTCACCTGACGGTAGACCGTGATGGGAACCTGGTCAGCTGTGGTGGAACAAGCGGTGTTTTGCCGCGATCATAGTTTACTTCATTACCTTACTTAGTTATGTGCGCTCTCTGCAATTAAATATCATTAGCTTTAAGTAGCGGGTAGGACGGTATTTTTTGTCGCTCACTGTACTTATGTGCTAAGCAATGGTTAATGTATGGGTTTTGTTAATTAGTGCTTTTAGGTACTTGTTATGTATTTGTGTATTTGTGTAGGATGGTTTTATAGCTTTCACAGTTTCCTTTAGGTGATCTTATTGTGGTGGTTTGATGAAATTAAATAGAGACATAAACTGTTTAGGTACTTTGAGATACAAATAATCAAAGATCTCATTCGAAGCGCGATTAAGATTAGTATCTACTACATAAACTATGAAAGTAGACAGATATTTTAATATTCATATGCAAACATGTAGTCTTTAATGTAATAAACATTATGTATATGAATCTCGCCAACAAATTGCATACACGACAAAGCCACAATTAAATCAATAAAACATATCCACAATGCCTCCAATGACGTAAATAAAAACCATGCGATCGATGGCAACCACTTGGAAACGATTACAGAATAAAATGCAAAACAAAGACATTCACAATAATGTGCAGTAATGTTGCCAGCGCAATTATACCGTGAGGAATGACAGCTGCGGCGCAAGCGCACGGCTCACGCGCTCGCGGGATTCCACGCCGAGGGAATTGTTGACTACCCTCTGTTACGTGAGGGAGGTTAAATATAAATGCAGTGTTAAGGTCTAGATGCTAGATCGATGGTAGGATTTTAAACTTGGTGAACTGTACACAAGGTGGACAGAAGTCACTGGGGATGGCCTGTGGTCAGTAGTGGACATTGATTGGATGATTAAGTTACCTCATAGAACTCTATATCATCATTACTGACCAAATGCCTCTTCTCGTACGGAGAAGGTTAAGTATTAATCACTATCAGTATTGCTAAATGTGGGTTGGCGATTTCAAACTTATAATTAGAGATTATAATCCCAGGTTTCCTCACAACTTTTTCCTTCGCCGTTTGTCAGTGGACTAGGGAAAAGTCACATTTGTACTTGCCTTTGTCAGGTTTCACCACGACATTCATAGAAAATTTAGTACGAAAGTTTTTACAGGTGTTGAGGGTGGCCACCGGTGTGGCTTTAGGTAAAAATCCCACACTCCCTAGTCTTTTATTCCCAAAAAAGCTAGGCGCCTTTGGAAGGTTTCCCCGTCATTAAAAAAAAAGTAGTAAACAATAATACAAGATATTTTACTAGTACCTACTACTAATGAAAGGCTACGTGATTTTCCCTGATAAACCTAACGGCGCAAAATGGCATAAAATATTTCGCAATAATTTCATTCATTACCCATTCATCCATCACGTATTATTTTACGGGTTTTCCGCAAACACTAAAACTTTTTGCTATAATTATATCATTGTTTGATTGATATAATTAAATCTACTTACTTAATTGTTCATCTTGATTGATGATTATTTGATTGACAAATCCGTTTCAACGAACGTTTTGAGATAACTATTATTTTCGATATAAATATAGAACGATATGTCGTTGTGTAGATGGACTAATTAAGTCTTATTATAATTCAATGATTGCTCGTGTCGTGTGTAACATATTACGTGGTTAGAATGATTAGAAAAGTCTAATTAAGCTTTATGCTAGGACCTGGTGTCGCCTGTAAATGTGAAAATATTGGAGGTGTGATATGTTAGAAGAAGGATATTTTTGTGATGTGAGTCACCCAGACTTGGGATGTAGAAAAAGAAACCTAGCCAAACATACAATTGATTGATAAATATAACACTAAATATGAATCTTCTTCTACCCCTTAACAAAAGTACATACGAAAGCATATTAAATGTGAAACCGAGGGAAATATTATGATGTCCGGCATGTAATGTTGGATCAAAGCGTTTCAGACTAGGCTCATGTAATATTCAGGCTATAATGGCTTTAATGGCCGCCGGCCTGTACAGACATGTTGCCCGTTCGCCGTAATATGTGTTTAGAGACCATTTCTTCAGAATGTTCAATACAAGTAATTATACGGTTACAGTATGTGGTAGTTATTCAAGTGTTTTGGTTCAATATTATTTAGTTTTGTATGTTAAATATAATACGTAATATATTATGTGTACATATCTATGTACGTGGTTGAAATCTTCGGTAGTTTTATTTAAACTTAAACAAATACTTTACAGACAAAATATTCGACTTTTCAATAAAAATACAACTCACTATTTCACATCTAAAGTAACTCAAACTAACATGTAGCAGTTTACTTCTTACTTTACCCAATTACTTCCTAATTTTCCCGATCCCCGATTTCCCAACAACCCTTATATTCCTAACCCCCAAAAGGCCAGCAACGCACTGCTTACCATGAGGCGATCCTTGTGCTCGTTTACCGACTTATACCATTAAAAAAATGTACTTAATTAGCATTTAATGTCAGACCATCTAACTAGTATAAAAATAAATGAAAATGACCATAAAAATATTGAAGATTGATTATTATGAATAGAATTGTAGTATCCAGATACCTTAATACCTTAAGTACAACAGAACTAAAACACCATAGATAACACAATCTACCGTCTCCTGCTTTTAATCTGGCCTCTAGACCTGCTTACGACAGTTTCGCGAACCACTTTAATCCGGTTTCTTATATATTTTGAGAATAAATTGATAGGTACCAACCAAATGTAGTATTTCACAATATTACACCATATTATGCAATTGGTACCTATCGGAGATCTCCCAGATAAGATTAGGTCTCATGTCTGGTCTGTGGCATGTAATCTGCGTGACTGCCGGCCTAAATTATCCGGAACATAAGCAGCACATAGGTAGGCAACCAATGGACAATCATCCGCAGTTGGTAAAGGACATATTGGGTGCTGATTGTTGTTTTGGCCTCAATTTATGATTTCTTGGTAATAAGAAGGTCACATAAACATTACTGATATAGGATATTTAGGTCAGATTAGTTTCAGAAGTATCTGGTGAGTTAATGTCATTTTATCCGATGTAACTCTCAGAAATGATCCGGAGCTGCGGACTAGCTAGCGGGTTTACCGGGGCTCCGGCTCGAAAAGCAGGAGTAGGTACGGCATGGTTTGTAATCAGTAAGAGTCTGACACTCGTTCTCGCCTCGCCCAAGGTGAGGGAAGTCATGTCAAATGATTTACCCCTTAAAAAAACACTCAGAAATGTGCAACTATACTTTCTGTCTATATAATTTAAATAGAGCCAAGTTCTGATGATGGATAGAGGTTATTCAATATCCTGACTAGTCCTTAAACTGATCTCCTTGGTTGTTATTTATTGTCTTAAGTTACATACGCTGTGCATATAAAAGTCACTGAAGTTAAGAAAATATTTGTTAAAAAAGATATCTGTAATTCATGAAACTAAATTGAATATCCTTCTGATACATTTTTTTACACCTTGCCTTTCACTAGTATTTTCTCTTGTGCGTTTACAAACATACACGTTTATTTATTATACACATGAGATCCAGACCTGAAACAACAATTTGTGGATCAGACACCTTGATCCTAGCGGAACCCAATTGAAAAACACATATTTATCACTCCTTTAAAAAAAAAAACTTAATAATTTTACGTACGTGACCCAAAGATAGCAATCACTACGTAGGTATCTCAAAAGTTGTTCCATACAAAGTATTGTGCAAGTTTGTTATCATTCCACATAATATGTTTACGAAGCTTATCACATTACGTCTCAGTATTGAAGTACCCTGATAACACAGTATCATGAATTTCATTCACATAGAACTTTATTCATGAATTGAAAATCTTTTCAATGAGTAACTTATTACAATTGTGTCATATAGCTAAAAGATCGCTTTCCCACCAAAGATGGGCTATATAAGTATGGTAGGAAGAGGTATTAGCTAAGCTGTTATACTATGTGACCGTTTCCACTGATACTAAGCTATGCTGTGCGAGGAAGATGCTCAACTCGAGTGCGATGTATCGGTTGTAGGGAAGCCATCTATAGCACACATCCATAGATCGCATCTTTACATATTAAAAATAGCTTAACTGAGTCCTTTTTCACCAGTGCTTATCTATGTGTACCAATGAATGAATATGATTCGAGCAACGTAGCGTAGCACATCTCTGGTGGAAAAGCACTCTAGTACTTTTTTGTTATTTAAAAACCATATTATTGTTATTTTACACAAAATATGGTTCTCTACTTTCAATTAAACTTTCGCTACGTATTGCATTATCCTTATCTACCCAGTAAATTAAATTAAATGAACTATTACAAGTCTGAAACCATCAATCCACCTTGAGTGACTGGAGGCTTCTGCCTTTCAATTGAACACTTTACAAACTAAATTTAGCTAACAATCCACTGTCCATCTTACTGTACCTACTATTCTAGAATAGATTACCATGGCTAAAACTACGCAATGCAATTGCATCAACACTACGATGGTATTTTTTTTATAAATTAACTTCCAACTCAAGTCAGCAACCTGCTAACCACATTCCGGTCATGATACGAGTAATTACAACAACATGAGTTAATATTTAAATATTACATTATTCACATTAGGATAGAGCACGGCGCACAATCTCCCCACAATCGCGGGAGGTGTCAAGGTAACCGAACACCTAACACAACAGCCACGTACCGACAGACGTCATGACTGGCAGCGCCTGCGCACCCTGCTACATTCACGCGCATGTGCAGTAGATCCACTACACATTGTACTAAGAAACTTTAAAAAGTTTTTCTCACATTCTATGATAGTTTAAATAAGCTTTTATAAGATTACATAAATATTTTTTATTTTTATTAGGAAAAATTTTGATCGTGGGCAATCATGGACATTCGTAACACACTAATGAAATTATTACTGCTTCGCTTAAATGGTAGGTACATCGGAGTTTCATAAAACCGTTCAGTTACTAAAAATATAGGTACCAAAAAGAACTTTTATATTATTTAAACAAGACAACATAGATGACAGAGATATCGATACCACAGTACTATCAGTCTCATTGTAACAGGAAAATTAAAAATAAATCAAAATAATAATATAAATAAGTAAGCATTACATAAGAAATATCTCTTCTTGAAACTTTTGCATTTATTTATTATTATTTATTTACTATATCATAATCAACAACAACTGGTTTCCTAGACGGCACGTGAAGGCCTTCTGTCTTACTTACTTCACGTACACATAGACTATGATTGGCAGCGCCTGCGCAGCGCGTCGGTAGCGCGAGAGAACTGTCAAAATGATCTAGAAAACTTGACAGGACCTCATAATACCTGCTACGGTAATATGACCCTTATTGTATGAGGTTTGGGTTGAAGGTTAGAGCTATATTCGTGTGTTTGTTTGTTTGCAGTGAGGCGTAAGTTCACTTTGATATGCCGAAGCGGTAGGTCAGTAGGGGAACTACAGGTTTGGACTAATAGAAGAAATATTATGTGTAATGTAACACTGTTTTGAAAAGAAGCTTACTTTGTACCACAAGAGTGGTAAGCAGTAACCGTAGTCTAAAGACGTCCATAACACCAGAACGCAGAGGTAGTACAGACACCCATTTTTTGCAATCCTTTTATGAACAATAAGAAATGAAAAATCTCGTTTAAAGGAAGATAAAATTAAAAACATACAGGCTGAATTAAAATAGAAAAGTCGACTTTATGTATCGAAATATTTTAATTTTTATTATATGAAACATCACTATCATTAAAATCTATATTCCATTATTTAAAGATGTCAATAGATAGGTACGTATTTATCAAAAAATATAATCAATAAATATACATTCCCATAAAGTACTACAAAAACCATGGTCACCGTGGGTCAAGTGTCAGTGGTCTCGCCTGACATCATAATACTGCGCGCACGCAGCCAGCGTGGCAGCGGCTATCGCATCGGCGTACGCGCATCATTCCAACGAGACGTTACACCTATGTCAATGCAAGGTGAGAAAAAATAAATAAAAGTTATGCAAGATTCCTTTTTATCTTTTTTTTACGTTGTTGAAGTTTTGTAACAGGAAAATATGATTTATATTATAAAATTATCTAAAGTGACGTCAAAGCCTTGCCTTGATTCACCGAAGGAAGCACCCGTGCAGGTTTCAATATCTTTCGTGTTATTCTTCACTTTCGACACTTATTTCTATAGTAACTCTTACCATGAAACACTGAATTCTTATTCTAGATTCCATTATCATATTTAAAAATAACGAAAGTCAAAATCAAAGTATTTATATCAATTAACCCATAAATAGTACTTTTGAAACGTCAACAGCTAAAGTCAGTCAATCTATCCGTCAGTGAAGCTAGGTGCTCGTTCCAAAATGTAGCTTAGAATGAAGAAGAACGGGCAAGAAACGACGCGGAAACTTCCATTAAAATCAATCCAATAATTGTACCGAAGTTTCATTTAAAACTCATATGCAATGTACCAACATAAAACTATCTTTACATATCTACAGTTATTAAAGGAAAAGTATTTTATTTTTATACACATATAATTATATACACATCATATAAAAATAAAAAACTTTTCCTTTAACATACAAAAACATCCGCATCCAACGCCCGCATCACTAATTACTAAATACTACCTAATACTGAGAAGCGGTTATATCTGTCTCTATCAATATTTTTCAGTAATTCAATAATTGTACCGAATTACCTGTAATTATCGATATCTCCTGTCGGCAACAGAACATTCCGAAGTAAATAAGAAACAGAATTAATATCTCATAATATCGAAACATTGAGGAAACTTGAGTGAAAAAATATTATCTTAAAACAAATGATAAGTTTTTTTCCTTAACCAGAATTGCTAACTGTTTGACCGTGACTTCTTCCGTGTTGATTTTGTGTCATCGAAAATATTATTTACCTTGATTAATTTGAAATCTATAAAGGAAATTACAAATAAACCTCAAGCATAGATATATTAGTATACGCATAATTTTCATGCCTCTCTTTGAGGAAAAAAATCATAAAAAGCCCCCCTTTTTATAATAATTAGTATGACTAATGTGTAGGCATTACAGGGGTTTAACATAGCGATCTAAATATTTTATATGTATTTTGTCACTGACGCTGTCCTACGCATTGAGGAAAATATAACGTAAAAAATCTATCATTTGTTTTCACGTTATAAAGATGTAATCAAAGATTTGCAATTATTGTAATTTTCCTATTAATTTAAATGCTTTTTATATGACTACCTACTACGTGAATTGAACAAACTCTTTAAACTTACATAATATAGACAAAACGGTGTTGTGTTAGTTAAACTTAGTCATAGATAACTTGCGAACTGGCTGGACCAAGTTTGATATTTTTTATTTAGTTGGATGAATCTGTTTCCATGTCTATTTCAGTTTTAATATTTCATTTTAAAACCTTGGAATATTTAAGGATGAGCTAAACAAATTTTGTAAGGCAACGGTTTTATCAATATTCCTAGTATTGATTTTTTTAAATGTATTGGCGCTGAAACGAATAATTTAACTTCGGTAAAAAGTTAACACACTGTTAATTGATTTATTCTGATTTAAGATGTTGTTTTACTCCATAATGTTAACGGAGGCACCTCATATACAAGAAAATATTGACATAAGTTCATGTTTTAGTAATTCTAGTGAGCGCAGGCGCCAAATTCTTGACAGACTTCACGCCGATTACGGTCGCGTGCGACTCAAACGACGCAGCAGATAATATTTTCCGCATACGTTATTTTGTTGCGTAGGCAAGAATTTTTCAAATATTTTACTGTAAATGAGGGGAAAACTATTTATATTCATATTGTTAGTACACTATGATATTTTTAACACAATCATGTTCAAACATTCAAACATCTATGACCAATTTCGTAAGTGTGTAATCACAAAAATATTTGCTAATTTTTCTGTATAGGTATTATTTTTGTCAATCAAACCGTCGAAAGATTTGACTTATTAGTAGAGAGTTGCTCCTATCTCCCGCTGTAATTACCTGAAGCAAAGATTACGTTGATAAATCTAAGACCAAAATATTTTCCAACAACATTTCGCTGTTGTTTTCCCGTTAATCTGAGATTTCGATTCGATCGGCAACGCCTTTGTCTTGTACTCACCAAGTAAATTAGTTTTAACAAGGAAATATTTTTAGAATATTTACCTACCTACGTAAGTACTTAAATTGTTTATCTTTTACGTTTTTTTATATATCCTATTCTTTTACCGGGTAGATTAGGGTTTGCACTGAGTCACTGAAAAGCACGTCATAATTTGTTGGTTGCGTTAATTATATATGTATTTGATTATGGCATCTTCTTATTATTATTTGTTACTTTCTAGCTTTTGAATGCCCATAACAACTGTCGATAATAGCTCCCTGTAATACGTGTAAAGAATTATTTATTCCTTTCATTCTAAACAACAGACACAATAGATATAAAGTCATGAATAATGCTCGTAACTACAGTGGGCAATATTGTTGTTATTCACAAACACAGCACCAAACATATTTACTTATTTACACTATAATTTATTATGTGCGACACACAGCTGTTCTGTGAACTAAACTATTCATTGACGGGAGAAACTGGTCATATTTACACAATTATAAACATATTTTATGTATAACAAACAATATACAATTGTTTGACGTCGCATCGATTACCATTTGCTTTCTACAGTCTGTTGAAAATTTTTATTCTACGTAGATTGTCTTTGAGAAAATCAATATATTAATGGCTGGCAATGGTGTTTTAGTTTCAAGACTGTAAAAAATACGTCTGAATAACATTCTACGATTTCGAAATTTTCTGTAATTTGTATGGAACCCAGAATTAAGCCTTGTTTTCATAAACATTCTAGTCCTTTGTTAAAATGGAGTTAAATTAATTCTTTCACTACATTAATGTATGTCTGTCTGTCCCCTAGTGAAGAAGAGAGATGTTACATTATGTAACACATTTTCCTTGTATAATCACAAACTATAATATGATAAGTTGCTCAGCTATCTGACGACAATAATTCAAACAGTTTTAGCATTGAAACAAAGATCCAATCGTCAATCAATTAGGTACCTACATAAGTGTTGATATGTTTAATTATATTACGGATTTTCCTCCTAAAATGAAAATATGACTAATAGTGCTACGTTACATTCTGTAGGGGAAAAGTTCTACAAATAGTCGCGCCAGGAGAGAATTTTCTGTCATAAGCTTATTGTCAGCTTTGATAAACAAACAGCCGGTAAAAGAATATGTTCGCAAATTACAGAATACATTTTTGACAGCCTTTTATTTCTAGAAGGCTAAGTCATATACAATACATATATATCAAGCGAAAAAGTTCCGATTTTAAGTAATTGTTTTATAAGTCTTATTCTTAAGCAATAGGACATAAGTTTTCTATTTATCTTGCTATATTCTCTGTGAATTTAAAAAAAAGGAATATCTTTCATCTAAAACATTCAACATCTTTTTCAATCACATCCTAGTTTCGATCCATCTACTCTATTGTACGTTTTATTATCAACATACCACACATACTTAAGCTATTTAACTATTTTATCTGAATAATCGTTGTACCACGCTCGATATACAATCACATCCAATTCATTTCATACACATAATACAAAGTAAACATCTTTTAAAACAGGCCATTAGTAGTAACCTGACACTGTACAGTAGCGACAAAAGATTACGATCTAAAAACATATTATTTTTCACTAAATAAAGCACCGCCTGTTGGATGCATTGTACACAGATTTGTATCTTTTTGTGCAATATTGGCGTGAGACAGTGTATGGCCTTTTGTAGTGTGTTTTAATGGCCCTCGGTATTATTAGATAGTTTTACTTAAACTATTATAAATACCATCTATAATGTTATTCATGCAAGGCATGTTGAAACACACTGTAGTAAAAATAGACGCATGGTGAAACTTGGTTGCAGTTTTCTAACGAAATGAATCCTGAGACATGTATAAATTGTATAGTACATGTCGCACCTTCAGAATGATATGGACTTAACTCAAAAATCGAAGCAACATTCTAATAATGTGTTCTAAAATAAATTCTTGTTGAAATATAGGTAATAAGCCAAAATGAATCGATACAAATTAAAATAGAATACAAAACACCTGTTTAAGACTAAAACTTATTTTATAAATATTAGACATTAGTACAAATGAGAAGCATTATTATTATTTTAATAATTTAGCTGACATCTCTATTTAAATGAATCCCCCATTAATGACAGCCACTAGAATAATATAGTGACTACTTTATTTGCTAATCTTAATGTTAACATCTTGATTAGAAATTGTGTCCCTATTAAAACGTGACAAAATTGAAACTGTTCATGTTTAAGCAAAAACATATCAGAATAAAAGAGATAAGCTACGAAAACGGAATTTAGAACCACAAGCATTGGTATAATCTGATTGATACATTATTCTGACATTTTCAAAACTAACGTCTCGTATTTCGAAACCGCAACAATCCGGATAAAACCGGACATGTTTCACAAACTAGGAAGACAACTTGATACAGAAAATAGAGAATTGATACGAAAAAAGGTTCCATTGTCCCTTGACGAAACACTGAATGGGATTATCAATTATTTGGTCACCCTAAATAGATGTGTATCTGCATTCATCGAAATATGATCGGCTTATTATAACTATATTTGCTAGTTTTCTGCCTTTGTTGGTGCAAACAGTAGATCTACGTAGATAAGGTAATAACTATTGTGAGCTCGCCGAGCTAATATTAAAATTCGTCAGTTTGTTTTCGATGGGAGATATGTAACTGTCATTTTATTCAAATTTTATCATTAGTACAAATGAGAAACATTATTATTATTTTAATAATGTCTCTATTTAAATGAATCCTCCATTAATGACAGCCACTAGAGTAATATAGTGACTACTTTATTTGCTAATCTTAATGTTAACATCTTGATTAGAAATTGTGTCTTATTAAAACGTGACAAAATTGAAACTTCTATTCATGTTTAAGCAAAAACATATTGGAATAATGAGATAAGCTAACGAAAACAGAATTACTAGAACCACAAGCATTGTCAATCTGATTGATACATTATTCTGACATTTTCAAAACTAACGTCTCGTATTTCGAAACCGCCACAATCCGGATAAAACCGGACATAACCACAAACTAGGAAGACAACAGCAGAAAATAGATATTGAGGAAAAAAGGTCCCATTGTCCCTTGACGAAACACTGAATGGGATTATCAATTATTTGGTCACCCTAAATAGATGTGTATCTGCATTCATCGAAATATGATCGGCTTATTATAACTATATTTGCTAGTTTTCGGCCTTTGTTGGTGCAAACAGTAGATCTACGTAGATAAGCACAACTATTGTGAGCTTCGCGGAGCTAATATTAAATTTCGTCAGTTTGTTTTCGATGGGAGATATGTAACTGTCATTTTATTCAAATTTTATTATTATTGCGCGGGAGCTGGTTTGTTATCGGCCACGAATAATGTAAAGCGTATATGTTAAACGGGCACTATCCACTATCCACTATTATTACATCTTCATAAATGCTTTTATATACGTCCGACAACTTATTGGATGGAATAATTACTGAACGAGCAGCTTTCTTAATACATTCTATACTAACAACACGAACTAATTTATAAGTTACAGACAAAGAACTGTGTACAGATGCACCACGTAATGTTTCTTAAGACCTGAACATGACAAGTAACTTCGTGATGCCTACTGCTGCGAGTTTCAATATGAACAGGAATAATAATCTACATTACATCTTTGTTATTATGGTACCTATTACAGAACTAAAGCATCAGGAAGAAAGGATAGATAGACACAATTTCATTTTAATGAACTCTCAAATCAAAAGTTTTAATCTTTTGGTTATGATTTGATTACACTTTTCAATCACCCTAAATCCATGCTAACAGGTAGACAGACGTTATTAAACTTATTAGTTCTGGTACTATTTTATGTAGGTACTACTTGCAACCCTTGCTTCCACTCACCCCCCTTCCCAAACTTCTCAATCCCCGATTCCCCAACAGCCCTTGAGTTCCTAACCCCCAAAAGACCGGCAACACCTCTGGTGTTTCGGTTGTCCATGGGCGGCGGCGATTGCATACCATCAGGTGATCCGTCTGCTCGTTTTCTGGCGTATACCATAAAAAAACAAAATAACTACGTGATGCGACCAGCCCAAACTTTCTAGAAACAATTCCACCGTCCTTCCTATCTCTGTTATCAGTGATAGTGGCCTTCAGCTATTAATTATTATTTACCTGATTGTATTAATAAAACATTTACCTCTATATCTGTAGTATTTATATTATTATGTACAAAGATAATGTATTTTTATCCGATTATATATAGTACATAATGAGAGTTGATGACGTGATGTTATCAGGCCCGTGCTTGGCCCTGATTCTGATGAGTGCTATTGTGGCTTACCGTCCTTGATTTCATTCAAAATTAAATAAGGAAAATTTTATCTGATGGATAATCTTACTTGATTATTATTGTTTATTATATGCACACGTGTGTAGGTGAGGCATGCTCTCTCTAATTATAGACTACACCCATTTTAAGGAAATGGTGTAAATAAATACCTAAATAAATACCCAATACTGTAAATCATTAATCGCAAAAAAAGGGGTATAGAAATTTGGTTTTAAGCTCAAACATAAAGGCACGTTGTATCTTGGAGTGCAAAATATCAGCTATTGACTCAATTTGGCATGGTATTCTCAACATTAAATAGATAAATATGAATTACTTCCCAGCAGGCGTGGCCTATTGCTTATTATTAAGTACATCATGATATAATATATCTCCTTTAAATAATCTGAGCGCCCAGTTATAAAGCTTACGTGAAGCGAATCACGTGTGATTGTTGATACAAGTTGCAACTGCGTATATAGGTTCAGCGTTTTTGCTGATAATGGAACAGTTGTACGTGACTTCACGTGAGGTAGTGCCTTCTGACGTGAAAAATAACGTGCATCATAGCTATATATGTGTTAAAGTTTATCGAAATAAGTTAAACTGTTTAGGAGTGAAAGCTCAACCCTTTAATTTTGTAATTATAATTGAACGATGTAGATTTATTTCTCTTAGATCCTACATGAAATGTAATTTTATTTATATTCCAAATGTCTACCTAGATTCTGATACAAAAAAAATGGATTTATATAGTTAATGATTATAATTATGATAATGACAAAACTAACCGCCGTACTCAGAGTCATCGAGCAATTGTTTTCTGAACAAAATCGTTACCGTACTAAAGAATGGTTTATGTAATTAGTAAATACGGCTGTAAGCTCCAAATTTAATGAATGAAGAACATAAGAAGTATTAGAACCGTTGTCATTAATTAATTAAACCAAGTAATGCAACAAAAACACCTGCAAATCACCTTCCCTAACCATATAGAAAGTGATTCTGAACAAACATACAGACCTACGATTATAGTATCACAGTATAAGTAGTAAGTCCAATAATACCGTGACTGGTGGAAACACGGCATTGTGTGTATGCAAATATCAGGCTATTGTGACGAACGCCGCCGTGACGTGACGGCTCCGAGGTGGGGGGAAATGGGGGGCTCGCAATTATTTTGATTGTATTTGTTCTGGTCGTACGGCAATTTTGTTTAACTCACATTATATGCACGTAATGTAAGCAAAGAAATGATTTACTGAAATTGTTAGTGGAAAATATAATCAGGTGTAGGTAGTATGTGGGTATTGGGTAGTTAAATAAAACTACTTTTTTTAGAAGACTGTAGGAATACTGTCTAATGACAATATATGTAAAGCCAGATGTGTATGTGAACTTGTATGTTTGTAAACGCACCCACGACACAGGAGAAAATCCTAGTGTGGGGCATAAAAAAATAAAAAAAAAAAGAAAAAAAAGAAAAGAAAAGATTATAGAGATTTTTTATGGTATAAGCCGGTAAACGAGCCGACGTATCACCTCATGGTAAGCATTCGCTGCCGCCCACGGACATCCGAAATACCAGAGATATTACAAATGCGTTGCCGGCCTTTTGGGGGTTAGAAAATTAAGGTGTGTTGGGGAATCGGGGATTGGGAAGATTAGGAATGGGGGTAATTGATAACCTCATTTACACAATGAAACAATACGTTGTTTCACTTCAGTTTTCTGTGAGGCTGTGGTTTTACTCCGGTAAAGCCGGCCCATTCATGCCGAAGAATGGTTCTCCCATACTTTTAAGTTTATTGCTACCGAATAATAAATTGGTGTTCATATTATGTGTTCTTAATACTTATCCTGTAATCCAACAAACAGTTTTTACTCTCAGACGTTACATAAACACGTATTTACTTCCCATACACGTCAAACTACGTCACGCACCTGCCTCGACCAATCAGGGCGTGTTAATGACGGCGTAATGATCGTGACTTGCGCCCGCGCACGCCGCCCTGTGATCCAGCTACCGCGTCAGTTATCTCCGATGAGAACGCTATTTCCATCAATTGTTTGCGTAATTAGCAGTTTTCGGTTAGAAATTATTTAGAAGTTATTTAGCTACAAATAATAGTTGGTGTTATTATAGTGTTGCTCCGTTTTCACGCCATCTTGAAGGGTGGGAACAGTCGGCTCTCTGTCGGCCCCTCAATCGGTGGCGGTTACATATCTCTGTTTCTTTGATGGAGATAATATCTTGAATAAACTGTCATTAGTTGTTATTGTAACACCTGCGGGGAAAGGTTTTGTTTAATGAAATACGATGAGTTTGAGTATTGATGCCGTCCCGAGCCATTGAGGATTGTATTATAGTCCACCCACTGATCGCCAATTATTTTATGAGTGCCAATTCTGAAGGAATGCCTATTAACTACAACTCGACACCATATTAAAAAAATATACCGATGCCTAAAAATCTTTGCCCGACAAATCAACTTTCCAGCTAATGCTCAATACAGTAGTAGTCTACAATTTACGATGACAAAATAAGATAAGGCAAAACACGGATATCTCATTATAAGACACCTCTCATGTAGACACAGAACATATTAGTCGAAGAATTTGAGCATATTTGAGCTGTGTCTCAGGCAATCAGCCGTTATCAGCGTCAATAAGGCTATTTGTACCCAAATACCGGCGGTAAGAGGTAGGGCCAATAAACTTGGTGTCAATGGAGCCGCCCGGCCCGTCGGTACATTAGGCGTAATGAAGTGGTCCACTCACCGCTACCAAACGTACGGCGCGGTACTGCGGCTGCGATTATTAGTCGACATTGTCGTACGGTACGGGATTTGTAGAGACGTGTATTTTTGACAGATTTGAGGAAGAATTAAATGGCTTACTTAGTTAGTAAGTTGTGTCACTCTAAATACAGAATATGTAATAGTTGAATTACTTTATATTTTTGATTAGGTACTTGAACTATTATACTTACATAATAATCTATAAGTTTAATAAATGTCTATGGGAGATGAATAATATTGATGTACCTACCTATGTAAAAAGTACTGAAACGTTCGTTTCAACATTTTCAGAATAACTTATAAATGAAAAGTTTAAGTTAAATCGTAGGTAAGTCATGGGAACACTTAATCAATTGATGATTTGATGATGCCGATTCTATAAAACGTATGTAATTTTATAATGTTATGTGAAAAAAGATAATTAAATCATTCAATTTGTATGTTTTTAATTCTCTGGTATTTCCGCCGTGTTTGGCATCTATTGTATCTTTATGATAATGTACATACATAGAGATAAATATTACATTTTGCAACTCATTATGAAATGTATTAATTATATCATAAATATCTACTCTCTCGTTTAGTCATTTAATCTTTACGACTTGGATAAGGGACAGACAGTCATTAGATACCTATCTAAATTGAGTAGGCATGAATTAAACATACTGTTTACTCACGTGAACAGTGCGAGAAAAGCTCTACTAGTTTCAAATCATACCGGAACTCTACTTATTGAGCAGTATGCGCGACACAGCGTCATCGCGCTGCCAACTGCGCTGTATTGTTTTAATTAGCATTTCTTTATTTTTATAATAACTATCGTGAGACATACTAAATTAACTAAAAAATCACGGTTAACTCACGTACATTAAAGGCACAGTTTACTAACCTATAGTAGGTTGCGCGACGTCGCCGCGTCTACGCTCGCTACACATGATGAAGAGTCCCTCTATGACTCGAAACTAGTAGAGCTTTTCTCCATTAATGTACGTGAGTAAACCGTGATTTTAGTTAGTTAGCATGTCTTACTATAGTTTTTAAAGCAGGCACCTAAGTTACATGATATTATTATATCTGTCTCATAGTAGTAGGTAGCAAGTAAACGTCCGGAGCTGACAACGTAACAGGTTACCGGGGTTCAGGCTCAAAGCAGAAGAAGGAACGGGGAGGTTTTTAGCCAGTAATAGTCTGATACGACCTCTCGCCTCACCCTAGGCGGAAGAAGTCATTGGATGATTTACCCCCTCAAAAAATGGTAGTAAGTAATCGTTCCGAGTAGTGTGACAGTGGACACAGTGACCACAAAGTGGATGGTACGGCCAGCAGTGTGGTGTGGTGTGGTGCCGGCAGCCGCCGCCGACTTCACTCCAATTAATATTTAAATTAATATGTGTTTGAGGCGATACACTAAATACGAGCGCTGTCCACCACACCTGCGTGTCGGGATTATTCGACACGTCGCTTGGAGGTGAACTAAATACTGCGTGTCGATGGGACTAAAATATAAGATCCTAGTAAATGTCCTTAAAGTCAGATCCGTTTTCACCAAAAACCCCTAAGCCTCTTCACTAAGAATTTAGTACTAAGCGCGAGGGTGCACCTAAAGTAATTTCCCATCTGTATTGTTAGCTGTCACTTAAAAGTTGGTATTAAGTATCACCTATCTTAGCTTGGTATATTGTGAAAACGGTAATAAGTCGTACACTCAAAAGTTCTAACAAACTAATACTTCAATCGGACGCAACAAGCTGTAGGCTCATTAGACCATATGGAAAACGACATAACGAGGGAGATAACACTAACCGATGTTTCCCAACGGCAAAATATTTAAGATACAGCCTGTTAACGAACTGTTGATATGTGCTCCATGCAAATATATTCGACTGTTACTCTTACTCTAACAGAAACACTTTGATAACTCCACGACCGAGTGGTGACACAAGTGACGAGAGAATGTATGTTTACCAAGATATTCTTAGTAGTCTATCAGTCCTAGTATAAACTAATTTAGGAATTTTGGCGATACATTAAAAAAAGACCAAATTAAAAATACCCTTAACCGACGAGCATACATGACTGGACTATGTTTAGGGGACGAGTCGACACCAATGAGCAAATCTTTTTTTAGGGACCGAGGGTCCGAAAGTGGACTAAACGGAAAAGTCTGATGACTGTTAATGAAGCGAAACAGGTATGTAATGTTCGTAGCAAGAGGTGTTCCATTGTCTTTGCCTACCGCCATGGGAGACAGATGAGGTTATGTATGTATGTATTAGTTTTTGATACACAAAATAAGAAGTAAACTGGATGCAACTGAAAAAGTTGTTACCTAACATGACCTTCAAACAAAAAACACGCCAAAGTCCTATTCTTAACTATCTATTAGTAACTAATCTAAAGCTTCTGACCTATGTTCGGTAGCAGTTTCAGAACACACCCGGGTCCACCAACCTTCGGCCAGTCAGGCAACAATCGACCATATTTAATCTAATCAATGATATAACAATACAAAACAAAAAATAAATGAATAAAGTCCAAATCCCTAGGAAGCAATTAATCATTGATGATAACATCGGCTATCAGGCGCGATAGTGGGCAGTCATGAGCTCATCGGCCATAGTATCTACTTCTATCACTTCAATACATATTTACTAACATCCTACTGTTCCCTGCTTCGCGTATTTTCTAAGACAGATAGGTATTAACAAAGATTTCAAAGACAAAACTAATTGACCGTGGCTTGATCGATGGCATCGCAGGGATACCGCACCGAACGAGAATTATAGATATCGGATCATAAATCGATTTATCGGTTTACATACATAAAAATGTTTGCGAAATACCTATCAAACATATTCTAAATTATTATATTAAAAGCCCCCTTCTTTTTTAAGTCGGTTAAATTGTACTTTTGATGAAATATAATGTAGTTATAGACTTCTGGACAGTATAGAGTTTTAACGTGTCTTTCTTGTGGAGGTGAGATGGCCTCATCTGCTAATATGGAAACCTTAATTAAAGCTGTACGGTATTCATTTCTGTGCATTCTGTGCACCTACTCGTAACTAGGAATCGTCGTTATAGGTAATATACATGTGCATAATGTATGTACAACCAAACCACTAAACACTATTTTATTATTTACCTTCTAAATCCCTCGTTACCAAATATCTGTCTTTCCTTAACCCTCTCTCGCTACCTCCTTACACTTGTCACCTTCGCCCCAAAACCGTGCGTCGCTCATAATGTCGATAGCACTCGATTAAGATATCCCGGAGCGGGGCCATATTGTCATTCAAATTAAATTAGGCAGGAATCCGGCGTGATGTGGTAAACAAGAGTGTGTGCAGTAATTAAGGAGGATTCAGAAGCCAAGACGATCATTTGATGATTTCTTTGAAGTGCCCTGAGATATCCATAACGAGACACTCCCGATGTATCAGTCAATAATTTGAAGTGATATTGTAAAGAGACGATAATCGATTTTTTGTTTATGTTTTTTTAATTACTCAAAAGTTAATGATCCGGTTCAAAGAGGTTTTTAACTGACTATAGGATCAGAAACTACTTTATACCGGTTTTATTTGATCCCAATCATATTAAACTAACACATACAGTTTCACAGACTGTCAGCATCGCCACCAAAAAACGTAGGAAAACGTCTTACAGCATGTATATACTAACAAACATTACAATTCATATACGTATCAACAATGGTGGTCAATAAATCGTCACTCATTTATATCTATTGTAATGTACCATTACTAGTTAGTGCAGCGAGGGGGTCCCACACGCCTGCCATTACTGGGCTTCCGACTCCAATAAATACATGGTCTGTCTGTCTGTCTGTTACATATTGATATCAAGAAGGGCACTGCGAGTCGATCTGCAGGAGTCCTTCCTATACATGATTTAGTTTGGACCATAATTCTTATGTTATTGTCTCTTAAACCCACTAAAAGTCATGAAGCCATATTTGAAGAATATTTGCCGTAATCTGATGAAGAGTAATATTTCTTAACAAGAGGTGGTACTCGCAAGTATCGAGCATTGAGGCCCAGTTTAAAACATTACCATATTTTCTGTTATTTATAGAAGCTTACAATAGACGTAACGAAGAGAGGGAGTACCTGCATATTGTGTGGAGTAATCTCAAAGAAGCAATTTCCCTCCATACTACTGATGAATCTAACCATTGCCGTTTAAATCTGTGTGCCCAACATAACATCAACCGCACCGCATCAAATTGCCAATGATACCCTATAAAATTTTACCGAATTTCATCCCCTAAAAGAAAACAACCGTGAAGCCATAGATAAAGCCATTACTAGACAACTGAATATACAGGAAATAATCGGCACATAACACACATACGTACGTCATTGTGCACAGACAATGAGCACAAATTGAGAGCTCACATTCGGCACGCTAGTCGCTGCGATCTGCCGCGAACTGTGGGAGCGGCGACAAAGCCCATAATAATAGATAAATAAAGTCAAATACCGCACGCAAACTTACACACTCAACCCCTAAAGAAACAAAATCAACCTTATGACTACTACAGATAGGAATGAAACTAATGTTCTAAACCAGTAAAGTACAAACGTGTTTTGTAAAATCGTAAATCATGCCGCATTTCGTTAAGGGTTGCCGACAATACCTGGTCGCGTTCGCGTAATAAATTATGTTTTATGTTTATAAAAACATCAAAATGTATATTAGAGGTTTTATTTGTTTGGTGATTACAAAAATGCCGCCTCTGACAGGGGATGAAAAAAGGGTGTTTCGATTTCACGGCTCCGTCCGTCGCGAAAGTTGAAATCTTACTTTTATGTGGATTCACATTTCGTGTGATGTCTTCATTAGTTTTACAACTTTATACATGTTATAAAAAGCAAATATGTAGAAATATACACGAAAAGGAGTGTAGAGTAATATTCTTCTTCAGAAAAACAAAATAAAGTGTTGGACTATAACATTCCAGATCTAACCAACTTTTAATTGTTTCATACAAACTATTCCTTATCTCCTTAATCCTGATGTAATCCGCGCAGCTCGAGTCCCACGAGTTTGTTTTAAATAGACTAAATCAACAAACGAGATGCGACAAGGATTTGTCTCCGAATACTTGACACTTGTATCTATATATGGAGTTAATTAAGGAATCTGTGGCTTCAAAATATTTTCCGAAAACTATACAATACGTACTTTATGTTCAGCTTGAAATAAATGCCGAGTTACATCTTACTAATCGGTTATGGCTTCCGTCATTTGGGGTGTTTCATATTATTTTATCGAATAGAAATCTTAAATCTTCCGATGCCACTTTTTTATCAGCTTTTAAATCAAGGTATTAAACGTTTATTTCGCACGTGTTTACGTTGCTTGTAGTAAATTGAATACAAACTTGCAACCGTTTATATTTGTGAAGAAAGACTTCAAACGGAACCCTTCATCTTAGTTTCAGTTTTTTCCACAAACAATAATTGTAATATTTATAATTTGGTCTCAAATATTGTCCAACAAATCAGCAGTAATCACAGTTCCTACAAACACGGAGTTAGTCACGCTGGCAATGTTATCCAACATGGCACCGACACACCGGCGCTGGGGCGGCGCGACCCGCGACCCCACATAGTTACACTTTTGAATTATTTTTATTTCATTAATAACAAAAGATTTCACCCGTTTTGAAATATGATTTGGTCGCCATCTTGTCTCCCCACATACACGCTGAATTTTCTACACAATCGACTCACGCACACATTGATACTTCTATGTTTTTTTAACAATAACCGTGGCTAACGTTAAAAATATGGTGCACGGTGGTTGTTCGAAATGTTATAGAAGCCACAGCGCGCCGTGTCTAATGAATAAATGTAGGAACGCCGGCAATTTTTATAAATATGTTTTGACATGTTTTAATGCGTCTGAATTTAGTTGAAACAAGTTTTAGATTGAAACATATCGATAAGGCATACATAATATTTATGTATTCAAATTTTTGCTAATTAGAGTGAGACTTGAATATCTAAAATAATATATTTTTACTGTAAATGATACCTATTGCGTCTGGGAGATAGATTTAGCTTAAAAGTTCCAAACAGTTCATAACCAAAAACTATAAAACACAAAAATGGATCTCATCAGCTAACTAGCTATAAATGTAACTCGTTAATTTAATTAATTCAATTAAATTGATCGATAAAATCTGTCAAAATCGATTGGTAAGACTGTAAACGGTATGGATTCATAAATTCCGAGTTGATTGCCTTTCATTAGTAATGTTATCGGGCAGTTTGATTGAGACATTCGGGCGATGGTACCGAGTGGGATGTTATGGCCTATGATCCTACTCACTGACACTAACACACGTGTTTTTATGAACATTCGATTTTCTTTATTATTATTGTCTTCCATTTTTAATATTATTGGGAAATATTTTGAATTTGACGTTTCAAAAGTGCCTTATTTAGGATTAATTGAAATAAATGCTTTGACTTTGACTTTGACTTTGACTTTGAATTGTGAGACAACAATTCTGAGATATCCTATTTAGAAAATGAGGAAGTTAATAGTCTTGCCACTGATTTTGTATTTTTTGTGCTGTCATTAGGATTGTGTTTATTAGTAATGCTCCAACTCTGAGACAAACTATATTATTTAAAAAACATGTATATGTTAAAAAAAAACTAAATATAATAAGACTCAATATTTTTACTTCATAAAAAAAAAATTATAACAATAAAAAAAATCCACAATAATTCTATTTCAAAACACAACAAAAGGAAATACAATAGCAAAAAAATTATATCAATCTAAAGCGGACATAAATTACAACATTAGTATGGGACGTAGTGATTTGAGCTGCGTACGCGCACCCGTCAACTGTGATGTCAGAGAGCCGCCAATAATAACGCAGCAAATATTTATAAATGTTTTATTTGAGCCGTAGGGATCATGTAGCCGAATTGTGGTGTGGTGCAAGTGACCATATGGAGCGAGAAACCAATAAAAACTATATTACCCACACAATTAAAAATTGCCTGATTTTATATCAAAACCTACGTATGTTAATGTCTTACACATTAAGACACTGTGTAAAAGTTCTCTCAAAACTACTCAACTTTATGCTTTAGAGAATGCTTTAGCCTCTATGAATGGCAAATTAAACCAAATCTCCCTTACTGAACAAATTTCTGGATGATGAAAACCGACTACAATCCCCAATCATTATCATCATGAGAAAGTGCAGTAACAATCAGATATCAATAAATCAACCAAGAGACACGAACGTCTCAATATCTCAATACATTTATATATTCTTTCACCCGCTATCGCTTCTTCTTGTGAACCGTATCCATCAACAATTAGCCCTATTGTCCTCACCCCATTTCAGGCGGAGCAGCGCGACACAACTAGTTTGTTGCCCGAATGTAGATCGAATTATGTTTGCACACATGCTTAGGCAGAGGAGCTTTAAACGGATTTAATGTTATGGAAGACATTTTGTGAAAATGTTTCATTTGAATATTGTTGTTTTAAATCATGGAGATGGCTGCTAGATTGAGGGTAAGTACTTGGTTATGTATTAGGGCGGTTATTGTGGTGTTTTTAATGTAATAGTTGTAAGTATGAGTGGATTGCACAGTAGACTTACAGTTTCACCAACGCAATGACAAATGAGTATAAAGAAGTTGAGAACCAACTTTTAAACTGTCTCGTTGGTCGAGTGGTCGCAAGTGCGCCTGCCGGGCAAGGGGTTCCAATTCTTGAGGCGGACAAGGTATAACTAAGCTTTTTTCGGTTTTTCGAAAATTTCTCAATAGTAGCACCGAATCTGGAAATGTACCCAGTATATGGCAATAGGCTCACCTCTTATTATATAGGACTTATAACAAAAATGGTGAAAAGTGGGTGTACATCGTCTTCGGGGATAAAAGGCGAGGCGTTACATGCAAAGATTAAACTAAATTCTATCAGCATCTAATGAGCCGGATTTAAAAAAATCAAAAGTCGGATTTGTTTAATAGAATAGGAAATATAATATATTTGACTATATTTAAAATAAACATGTACTAACAGATTAGTATCAAATAATAGATTAATATCTACAGCCTTGTACAAGTGATCTACATAATAACTAGGTATGCTATAATTGAATGCGTTTGTCCGTCTGTCCACTGTCACCTTGACCTATTCGATCGATACTGCAACTGTTCTTATAAAGGCAAGCCTTATAATGTGTCGCCATAATTTTATGAAGAATATTTCCTGCGTGTTGCGATAGTGTTGGGATGATTGAACCTGGATCGAAAGGCAGACTGAATTCTTGTTAATGTCTATAAATTGAATTAACGTCACCCCTTTTATCCCCGAAGGGGTAGGCAGAGGTGCACATTACGACACGTAATGCCGCTATATAATGTGCACCCACTTTTTACCATTTGTGTTATAAGTCCCTTGTAATAGGGGGGTGAGCCATATTCTGGACACAATTCCAGACTCCGTGCTACTACTGAGATTTTTTTCTAAAAACTGAAAAAATCCCAGTAATACTTTGCCTGACTTAATTGTAAGAGTAATACAGGCAGAAATATAAACCAATGAAACTGTTTAAAGTCACAGAAGTTTCTACCATATTTATGAGACAGTATTCCTCAAATGACTACCAAATAAAAACTTCTGCTTAGGAGTACGATTAACAAAAACATTTACACAAAAAATAAACTTCCAAATGAATACCTCAACTCTTTAAGTGTTTGATCAAAAAGATAAAAAATAAAACTCAACCTTTAATGTCTTCATACAATTTATTTGTAAAAATTAACATTTAAAATCAAGTCGACCCTTATCAAGCGAGCAACTCCTTCCTAACATAATGTACTTAAATCTCATTCAGAATATTCGCTACACCGCTAATGTGTGGGTAAATCTGTCCGTGCGGAAGTCAAAATTATTGTCACCCTAATCTACATCCCACTTTCCAAAATTCAACCTTATAGCTGGACAATAGAATTGAAAATTAATTGTTGAGACATTTGACATTATACAGGCTGATATAGATTTTTATAATAAGCAGTCCCATTAAGCGCGCGCGATGCACCGTAAGGAATGAGTTGTCATTGATGTGTGAGTATTGTCGCGTGATGGGTGAGTGGAGTGTCACTGCGCATGTCAGCCGCCATTGTTGCGTCGTCGCAGTATTTTTGTATCGCGTCGCTTTGTTGATAAAAAGTGTGAGAGACCAGAAAATCGGTCGACCGAACAATATTGTACTAATGCATGGACAAGTAATTCTAAAATAAAATGGGGAATTTAAAAAACTACCCTCTGAAATAGACGAAAAATTGCTACTGATGTTACCTTACCATAAAATATTATGAATTATTAATGTGATACAAAATTATCACCCTATAAAATTCTTCAACAAAATTCATTCCACCATTCAGAAATCCAGCCAAACTCTAAACAATAATCTAGACTTATGGATACTTTAATCAGCTTTGAGCAATATCTCTTAATATCATAAATATAACGGCAAAACTATCCCACACATTGACAACATCGACATAATTATATCGTCCCAACTAATCTTAAAAATTTGAAATTTAACTCCAAACTAAATAAAACCACTTAACAACTAGTAACTGGGAAGAAAATATAGATTAAAGTAATGGTACATTTGATTAGAAATGGAATAACGATAGACCAGTGAAGTTTGACATGTCACGTCAAATGTGACAGCTGTCACTAACGTCAAAAGCGACTTCTACAGCGTGTGTCTAAATATACTGGTTTATTGGCTATCGATAATTATGCGTTTGGAAACTGGTAAGGTTTAAAGTGTGCAGTGAACACAAGTCGGCGGTGTGTAGCAGCCTTACATTAGAACATCTTAATTTCAATCGCCATAAAACGCATAAAGAACAGTTTTATAAAAGCGTCACGGATCGGTAAGGCTGGCTGTTCGTGGTGCGACTTTTGAATATGCGACAACTATGTTTCGTTTTGGTTCTTCCAAGCAATGAAAAGTTTAATACGTTTAGACTAAAAACAAATCTTCTTTAGAAACTTAAAATATTCACCATCATAAAACAACAACAAGACACCATCTGCATTACATCCCCATATAAATGTATGAAAATATTTAGCAATAACGATACCAATCTAGGTGTGAACAAAAAAAAAATCAGTGGCGTCTTCACGACTTACCTACGTCTACTATTTATTTCACATAGAAGTCTAGCGGTGAATGTGCATCCTGCATCGACTTTATATAAAGCGAGACAAGGCGAGGACAGCGCGGCGCGCGCGTCGTAATCATGTTGTGTCGCCCGCGACCGCGCGCCTTTGATGCGCCGACCCAGGTGACCATGCGGTGCCCGTGTCAATTGAGACACTAAGATGAAGCCTCGGGTATGTGTTGAATAGTATTTATTTATTTTACATTATTGTAACATTACCTGAAATTTACAATGATTATGTATGAAATATGTATATTGTTTATTGTGAAAGTTTTGGTAAATGATTCGACGGATATTCAACCTTTTTTTTAATGGGGGAAAATCATTCAATGACTGCCCTCGCCAGGGCGAGACGAGAGGGAGCGTAGGACTCTTACTTACTAAAAACCACCCCGTTCCTGATTTTCGAGCCCCAGTCCCGGTAAATCCGCTAGGTAGTTCGCAGCTCCGAATTTAATATTCAACCTGGATATCGAACCACAAATTTGACTTTACACAATTTTACTCACTTTCACTAGAGTCATCGTGTTTCAAGTTCCAAGAATGCATTAAATATATTATTAAAAGCAAAACTATTTCCAATCAGCTTAACTCAATAAATTATTGTTTAATAAATAGAATTACATTCTAGACTTATCATTCATTCTAGACTATCTAATAATCCTAGGTAATCCACCTGACCTTTAAAAAAGTACTTTATAAAGATTTATAACTTATTTGTAAATTACTTATTAACATAGTCGTGCTATTGTTTAGAAAACTAATATTAAAAAGAAAAAATAAGTATTTAAATTTAATTAAATCTAATCTACAGTAACAATCGCCTTTTAACACCTTAATTAGAAGATTTAGCTTAATAAAAACGTTGCACTTTCCAGAAATTTTCAAAATCACAGATAAAGCAAATAAGATCGTTGACAAATGCAGATTTTAAAGCGGCTAAACGCCTAATTAAAACACTTTTAGCACTATTTGAAGACAAAACTGCCACATTATCCGCAATCGGGCACCATCATGGACCCCGCGTCACACCCACGGCTTAAGATTATCATCTCGCGTTACATTTGACAAGAAAAATTAATATGTTATTGTGCTTATTATTAAAATTTAAACGCATACCCACTGTCGTCTCCAATTATACCGTGGAACTTTAAAAACTTATTTATAAATAATGGCCGGCTCGATCTCGTGGCGGAACTTACTGCTCTTTAATTTTTATACCAAATGAACATAAGTTATGGTGCTGACATTCATTATGCGACTTAGAATAGAATTATTGATAGTGATCCGGCTAAACGCACTCTGTTGAGTAATGTTTCTAAATCAATTGCTCAATGTAAATTAATGACTTAAGCTTTACCTAATAGAGCACGTTTTTGATTATCTTGTGTTAGTCATTGTCAGGATAGAATCACTTAAAAGAAAATGTAGAAAAAGCCGCAGCAGATATCGTTTGTTTAACTTTGGATTTGACCACATAATTATTTAAAGTAATAGTAATAACTAATAAGTGATCTACACTTGCTATACCTATAGCATAAAACACTAATGTGATATAGCCACTGAATCGTAGTATTCAAGTGTCCGTGGAAAAACCCTTTAACAACAATATTCGATAGCAGATGGTTCTTCCGCAAGCTGAAGACATTGAAGTAGAACACATTACCAGCTAGATACAGTTACACATTACAAGCGCACGTCCCATTAACACATTTATACATTTGTTCCACGACAGATGAAGCCTGGATCTCCATTCTTCCATTATGTCTCCTACATTTCATGGTGGTCCCAAATCTCAAGTGCTTACTATAGACCATTCTAACAAACTCAATCAGCATGAACCATTTACATCAGACAATTATTATCCAAGTTAAGCGAAACGAGATCATCCGGAACACAAAATGGGACACAAATAATGTCTTAGAGCCCGTGTTTGCCGACTTTGTCCTTTCCCTGCCCAAATAATCCTCGCCAAATAATCTGCTATGAATAAATAAGCAGTCGCTTTGTCAATGTGACGTATATTGACAAGTATTACTTGAAGGAACCGACCCTTTGGACGTGCACGCGAAACGCGACCTTAATCCCTTGCATTAAACAAAACTAAAGTTTCGAGACTCGCAAAATCAGCTTGTTTCTATTTAGATCCCTGTTTTCGATAATCAATTCTCTGCTATGGTTGTAAGGTTGAGTATTGTTCGTTGCAGTGTGAAATATTGAAAATCCGTGTCGTCTAATCCGTCGGCGATTAGTTTTGATGTCGTCAAGGATAGTTTTTTCAGCACATTCACTTTCAGGCAGATGTGTCGGAGTAGATGGGGCTGCGCGGGTGGGCCGTGCCTGTGGTCCGGCGCAACTCTATTATCCATTATTGTCCATAATAAGCAGCCATTGTGCGCATTGTCATCGCTGTTTTCACTTTCTTTAATCCTTTAACACGTAAACAGAAATAGATATGTTTAGAAAGGTTCCAAGTGATGACAGTCTCGCAGTCGCCGGTACAAGACCAGACACACTGGCTTGGCCATTGTGAGGCAACTTGAAATAACAAAAGATTTAAGCTCCTAACAATAACATATTAAATCAATTAGCGAGAACAAATTGTCTTGTTTTGTAGCCACTCGAATTATTGCAAAAAACTTAAGGTCTGTGGCTTAGGAGATAACGCGCAACATCTCTATTGTTTCCAGTTTTGAGTCTTTAACTATAAAAGAAAAACAATTTTCTGTTTACAAACTAATCTCTTATCACTGTTGTGGAATAATAATTACGTTGGAGTCAATTTCATGTAACAATAGCTGCAGTATTTTAAGCTTAAACCAGTACAACGAACTACAGACGTGAAAAAACACTAGCGTTGCGTGAGTGACCTTACAGGAGGCCCAACTACCCTTCTCCCCAATCTACAAAATCCCCGATTCCCCAACCCTTAAATTCCTGATCCCCAGCCCAAAAGTCCAGAAACGCACTTGTAGCGCCTCAGTTGTTTCGGGTGTCCATAGGCGGCGGCGATTGCTTACCATCAGGTGATCCATGGTCAAAAAGAACGTTACAAAAAGAACCGCGATATTTAACTAACATTGTCTATCTCCACAAAAATCACAAACTTCTGGTTCCTTCATTAAAATCTTCACCATCACCGTCATCAGTGCACCACATACATACATACACACACACCCATTACAAGTCAGTGCCGTCACGTCATCGTATACCATTCACTGACTACCGCGTTATTATCGAACAAAACGCCATTGTTTCGCGGACATTGTGCGGCCCGTGTGAAGTTGATATGTGTATTACACGCCGCTCGTAATCACAGGGTGCTACACGTTACACGGGAGAATGTAATTGCTGCGGCAGCTCTGGAGGTGCCTATCGAGGTGGTAACTCATGGAGGACTTTTTTGGCAGTGTGGTTAGGTAAATATCTGAAAAGCTTTAATAGCTCAGGTGTTCTGCAAGTTGCAACATATGATGAAAATCTAGAAGCAAAGCTACAGTTACCCTAGGTGATTTCCTAACATTTAGTAATCAAATTCTTCCTTACTACGAATGACAATATTTGGTGTGTCAAAATGATCTTTAACATTACTTAACAGAAAAAAAAACGGTGTGAATTCATTTCGTCTTCATTATAGGCATTACAATTTATCTTTAAGACCATTTAATTACAAACGAAAAAGTATTGCAACCAGAAGATCAAGCTGCAATTTTTGTACCCTATTTAAAACTGCTCCCGGATCTAAACATGGACCCTCTGTTAGTTGTCTGCTCTATGTAGTAACAGCGCGTCATCGGCACTAATAAGCCAGTAGCGGTATAATGGAGTAATCTGTTGATAATTGCCGCCGCCCGACTATTCGCGCGCCGACCACTGCGCCCGCGCACCTGTGCTCTACAAGGGGTAAGAAGGGGAAAATAATAATATTTACGAAATTTAGGATTCAATTTTGACACCGTAAAAAGTGAAAAAAGGTAGTACTGTGTATGTTTAAAAAATAATTTTGTGAAATTACATTTACGCTTGGATTTTCTTCTCTGTAACTTAACTTACTCATTTTCTTTTATTTCCTTCCAGTCAATCTTTTTCTTATTTTCCTTATTCCTGTTCAAATGTAAATTCTGTAAAAATAATCCCCATAATCTTCTGTAAGAAGTAGTTAACTTTTATTTACTCATTTATTCTGTACATAATAATATTACACCAACATTAAGATATATTTATATACTAACCACAATATCCTGCAATGAGCCTTCTATCCACGTTACAGTACAAAGTAAACAATTTGGAAACACGTAGCTATTTCTTTGTTAAAATTAATTAAACAAATACACGGGTTGTGGACAAGATAATGGCGGCAGGCGTAACAGCGCTGCGGTAGAATAATGCTGCAATGCTACCACTCTATAATTTAGTTCGGCGCCTTTGAGCAAAGGTTTATTGTGTTACCCGTAACTATTTTTTAAGGAGGCGTCATATTGCTGGCTGTTTTAATTTCTCACCTTACTTGTGGGTGTGTTTAGGAGTTAGGAGTAATTTTATTGTGTGATAGATTTTTTTCTATGTGGCGGTTTGGTGTAAAGTCGGTGTGTGTGTATGATGATAGGAGTATTGTAGTAGATAGGTGCTCTGCGCATGCTCTTTGCCTGTTTCCTATGGAACATAGTGGTAAGTTTTTTTTTTTTTTATGGAACAAACCGGCAATCGAGCGGACGTATTACCTGATGGTAAGCAATCGCCGCCGCCCATGGACACTTGAAACACCAGAGGCGTTACAAGTGCGTTGCCGGCTTTTTGGGAGTTAGGAATTTAAGGGTTGTTGTTCGGGAATCGGGGATGGGGAAGATTGGGAAGGGGGCCAAAAATGCAATTGGGCCTCCGGTAACCTCACTCACACAACGAAACACAACGCAAGCGTTGTTTCACGTCGGTTTTCTGTGAGGCCGTGGTATGTTGGAAAAACACTCCGGTCGAGCCGACCCATTCGTGCCGAAGCATGGCTCTCCCACTCTTGGTGTGACCCACAAATTATTGTTTCAGACCTGAACTTGTATGTTTGTAAATGCACCCACGACACAGGCGAAAACCATAACGTGTGGCAACCTTTTTGAAAAAAAAAATACGTTGCATCTAGGAATGAATATAGGACATGTTACTCGTATTTTCTTAGATAACATTAAAAAAACATACAAATTCTACCTAAGGAAACAAACAAACATCTTCATGATAATGATATGTAAAAATAAAATAAGGCAGTACACAAACACGCCGATGTGTTAATTAAGCCGCGTCCACACTGGCGGATTAGCCGGCGGGCGGCGACTGGCGCGAGCGCAGCGAATCGCGGACGGATTGAAATGTTTTCATTCTGCACCGGCCCTTATTAAGTTATCTGTGGTTTTTACGCTTTAATATTTTATTTTAGTAAACGAAGTTTGGTATGATTGTATTATTAAACAGACGATTTTTTTTTTGCTTACCAATGATTTTAAGAGCATTTCTTGCAGGTATTAATTACAGTGACATGAAAATTATCTGTAAAAATCAAAACCGTAAGATTATGTCGCAAATCCCGAATGTCAAAAAGTGTCAAAGTATGACAAACGTGACAACTAATACAGCACACGTGTTGACACGATACGTGACAAGTATTGGAACACGTTGTGCGTCGCGGCGCCTGCGCAGCTGACAACACTTGGCGACCAATAGCGGAACGGTTTACGGGAAATTTTCAAACATTTGCTTTTAAATTGTTGTTTGAACATGAATTTATTTTATTAGGATTTCCTCTTGTCTGCTTTTATGACCCGTTTTATGAGCTATTTTGTGGTTTATGTACTCATCTTGAATGATAACTAACTAACTTATTTTTTTCAAGCAACAAGTGACAAATATAAAACCCTAACGAAATTAAAAACTTTACTGCCGCACACAGAGACAAACTGTTGTTTAGTAACGATTTTGTTCCGAAAACAATTGCTAAGGACAGGGTTAAGGAACAAAATGACTAATTAAATGACTCTGAGTACGGCGGTAAGTGATGTGAAATAACTTGATATCACTATTCACATTACACTTTATCCTTCACTAAAAATGATTAACAAAAAAGATATCAGATGCGATACTTATCTACAAACATCTTCAAAAATTAATACAAATATGAATTTCCATTCAGAGACTCCGAAAATATCTCAAATAAAATTGGCACAATATTTAAGTAGACGGGTGTCGCAGAATTGGCATAATATAATAATCGACACCTGAGACCTCTTCGGAGGGACCCTTGTGAGGCTCGTATCAATTACGAGATCCCTCTGAATAGGAGGAGATTACGGAGCGGAGGGCGCCGAGTTCACAAGATACGCTGACTTTATTGAAATGTTTTGAGATTTAACAATTTGTTACAGAAGTACTTAGGTAAGGATCTTTTAAAGTGAGTTGAAGCAAGTTAAAGTGAGTTTGCTTCTTTATTTCTTCTTTCTTTTTTGCTCAAATCTAGTTGTTTAATAACAGGAGTTCTAGTGATTTAATTATGTTAGAGATAGTGACCATTCTTTGCTGTTTCTTGAGTTATACAAGTGTTACATTTAAGTTAAGGATCAAATTGCCACATATTAAAGAAGTAGAAATCCCATTTATTCCACACGCTAAATAATACGTGAGATTTATAAAAAAAATACCCAAGTGAAATGGGACCATTTCAGTATAAGGAAAAATAATATTTTAGTTACACCAATCTACATACACACAAACAAAATACAAAATCAATCTATTTTCCTTTACACAAGACAAAACAAACAATACTCGCCTAGTTACCTACTCGAATAGATTTTAAAAAAACGCGCAGATTTATGAAGATAACAAAATAAACGATGTTTAATGTCCCGTGCAGTCCTCTGTTGTCCTCTATTGTGTTCGCAGGGAGGGACAGTGGGACAGTGTGTCGCGTTCACCCCTCACTGACCCTCAAAGGAGTGTCGACTGGGACACATCTTGAGATTACCGAGATAATGCGACATAAATGGACACTTACCGTTATTTGGAGTAGGTAGACGTGTTGGTGAATGTTTTTAATACACATTTTATGAAAGATTGTGGAAAAAAATAGTTTTAAAAGTGTGTCAAATATTGAGTAAAGATGGGTTTCCGGGTTTTAAAATGTCTTAACATAAGTTTTCTTAAATAAAGCAATATTGATTAAAATTTTAGTCTTATAAAGCTGTAACTCTCTTTTTCAGTAATTAACTGAAATTATTATTAAAAGGTTGTCAATGGGTTTAGATCAAGGCATATGTAGGTACATTACAAATTCCCAAAAACAAAACAATACCCTGTAATCTTAATAAAAACCGAAAACCCCATCATTCACGCGCAAGATTTGTATTTCAACACATATTTAGCAATAGCCAACATCTCTGTTTGTCTGTCTGTCCCCAAACCCGACATGTTGCCAATTAGCGCCACCCACGACGCCTTTAATGACTTTGTCACTGTCTCAGACTGTCATCGGTTGTATAAAAATTCGCTGATAGCCCATTGAAATGTGGTCCCAACCCTGCCTTTGTCGGGCTCCAACCACTTGCCTCCTCGTTAAGAGATGACTGATATCTCAATATCTCTGTTTTTTGAGGTTATGTTAACATTTATTTTTTATTACTAAAACGTGCACTAATGACAATTCTTGTGTTATTAAAGTTAAAGTTTCTTTTAAAAAAAAACTACTTCTTATCAAGGTATAATGTAAGTGTTCTATATTGTATTCAGTGTCATATTTCTAGGTTTTTTTTCTTATCCTTGTGTATCATCATCATATCAGCCATAAGACGTCCACTGCTGAACAAAGGCCTCCTCCAATGACTTCTAGATAGGCAGCAACCTGCATCCAGCGGCTCCCAGCGACCTTAATCCTTGTGTATGTAATTGTATAATTATAACACAGTATACTCTACTAACACCAGATGCACAAAAAATACGTATATGCATTTAATTTTAACGATACTGTGTGACAGACTGTCACTCTAACAGACCACATCATTAGGACCACAGAAACAGTTACCGACGTCACAAAAACCCTGACATCACAGCTACCGGTGTGAACTGTGACATTCCTCCCCCGCCCCCCGGCGGCGGCGCGTCACATCTCTAATATTTATTAATCGCAGCCTCGATTGGAATGCGCTCCCACCCAGGGCTGCCATAGCTACCTAATGAGGTAGCGGAAGTATCGCGGAGGTCTATTAATACCTTCAAAGTGTAGTGTATACATAACGGGGGAGCAACTGCAGAAACTGCAGAAACTCAAGTATTTAAGCACCTAGCTTCTCTGACGGACAGAGTGACAGACTATTATTTATTTCTTAATTTTTGTGTTTTGTTGACTTTAAAAGTACCGTACTTAAGAATGGTATATGGTTTAATTGAAATAAATGATTTGACTTTGAATTTAACGATGCTATAAAAGGGATTGAAATTGTACGATATAACAGCACAGGTAACAGTTTAACTAAAACGTTTAACCAACATTTTCTTCGAAAAAGTTACAAACATATAATTATTACCAAAATGTCTTTCTGTCACTAACTAATTAAAAGTATCTGAAAATTGTGCAAGAAAATTAACGACTATTTGCAAATTCCCATCTGGTTCCTCGTTCAGTACTCGCCGCCCGCGCCTGCTCCTCAGCAGCCGACATTCCTCGTCTGCCACATAGCTGTCACATCACTAATGAGGCGCTGCACGCTCCACCAGCTCGAAGGTATTGCACCCAATCTGTACCTCACTTTAGAGGAACATCTGATACTTAAATGGAACAGGCTGTTGCATTATCAGGTATGTAGGGAATTGGGTTTTTATTATAAGCTATTTGAGCTTTTGTGATAGTAATTTGAATAATAATAATGTATTGTTGTTTAATTTTTGTTTCAGATTACGAGGAATCAATTACTATAACCTATTTCTCAATAGTTGAATCCTGAATCCTGCAATAGGGTAAGCTTTACTAAAACACGACAATAGCAAACTAAATCAATTAATGCAACTTTCCCAATAAAAAATTTCGTTACGATAAAACTTTAAAATAACAATGAAAAATTACTTCTTAAAGTTCCATTACAAATCTGAAAAATGATTCTCACTGAAATATATCTCCTGCACAATAAGTGAAGACAATCAACATTCCTGAAAGCAAGTGTTCAGTATAACGAGCGTGCGGTAGGTGGAGACAGGATCGTTTGTACGATGCGCGTGCGCACCTCGCGGTTAATTAGTGCGCAAGCCGTGAAGTCATTTCCGAGGGGAAACTAGAAGGGAAGATATCATAAGAAATAAGTATATATAGTGTACAGTATGGTTTACTTCCGTAAATAATTAGAATGTTGCAAGAGTAATGTATGTTTGGTATCGTAGTATACTGTAGGTGGCGCTCTGAAGCTCCTTGTCTCAAGACACAAAGACTTAAGTTTATGCATAATTCCAGTTATATTGGCAAGTGCTACAGGTTACCGGGGCTCCGGCTCAAAGCATGAGAAGGAACTGAGTAACTTTAAGTCAGTAAGAATGTGACACTCTCTCGCCTCACCCAAAGCGGAAGAAGGCATTGGATGATCTTTCCCCTTCAAAAAAAAATTGCTTAGTAAAATGTGATACCAAAATATAAAGCTTAACATACAATTAGTAAAATAATTAGTAACTCCTTTCTCAAAAAATCTTCAAAAGACAATACGTTGTTCAGCTGACAAGAGCAGATTAGCCATCACTAATTCAACAGCTCAGCTCCGACCGATGTTTAAATAATTAACATGATAAACTAGCCTCACATGATTATCTACCCTCATTAGCAAGGAGTGATCAGAGGGATTGATGGCTCCAAATATTTCTCTCCTGCCAACACGGGAGGTCCCAGGATCAAAGTGCCGGTGACAAATGACATGAAAATATTAACACGTGTCGTTTACATTTCTTATATTTGTCATACACGTGTTTTTGATGTTTCGGAATGTGGTGGGAGTGGGGATGTAGTTTGTTCCGATGCTGGCTATGAGGCGTTAATTTTGGTGAAGATTTTTCTTGATAGTGAAGATGGTGGAGATGGATTTGTAGTTAGGTAAACTTTAGGAGGTGTTATTGTTAATTTGAATTAGCATGATACGCTAGTAACTTAGTGTATCACCCTCTTTGTGGGAGATATGTTTGAAATTTCTTATAAAATAATGTGGGCCAAATGCTTCTGACTGGCAAGGCGAACGGTAAGAGACTACGAGGCCAAAGCCCCATGCGCTGGACAGACCAAATCAGCACTAAACTAAACACAACAGATTGCGATACGATTCACATCGCCGATTTTGAAAGGACGATAGATGGCGATCCATAATATGCTGATAAAGTAATTCACTGAGCGTTACGACCCTCAGGACTATGTGAACAAACGAGCAAGGAGGACCAGAACAGGCAAATGCCAAACCATTTTATTAGGTTGTTATACATCTAATAACATCAAGAACTTACAACTTTGAACAATAGTTTTCCAAAACCACTCAGCAACAGTTTTAATGTCAAGTTTAGCACAGGACCAATTAACAGGACTATCTAACCATCTCATGATTTACAGCTACACCAGTGATGGAGCCACTCGAGCCACCGCCCGCACCACCCAGGTCGCGAGCGGCGGTAGATAACGTGCTCGAAACGTTTTGCTAAGTGTCGCCTGCGTTCTAGTTAAATGGTAAACCAATTTTAGGGTTCTGAGAGGGTTTCAATGGCATGTATGTATAGGGAGCTTAGCTTAGGCAAAGATCGGTTATCTAGTTTAAAATTAATGTGGTAAAGTTAGGTTTTTTTGGGGAATATTTTGATTGTAACAAACAAAAAAATATAGCTTAATTAAAAAAGCGAGAATATTCAGTTACAAAAATACAATTAAAAAGTTGCTACAAATTTTTCAACAGGTATGTTTTTCTTTTTCTACTAAACTTACTTTATAAATTGAACACTGAAAAACCCTTTATTCTAATGTCAAAAATTTAATCATTTCTGAATCAACGGAACCCACACATATCTATGTTTTAATTTTTTCCGCCATAGGTGCTCTCGTGGGTGGCGTCCCATTTTTTAGCCAACGTCGATTTTTACCAAAACACGGCGCCAATCACCGGCCCATGTTTATCCTCTATCGATGGCGGTTAATTGGTGTTTTTACCCCAAATTGATGAGTCTGATTTTTGTAAGCTATGCGATATTCGCGTAAGATGGTAGCTAAGGGTAGAAATGGCTCAAGTGTACCCCTATACTCCATTAAAAAAACAGGGGTTGCTACGATATTTTTTGCATCGTTTGTACGTATCTGGCTATTTATTGTTATCATTACTTCATTCTGTAATACAATCTCTAAAGTTCATTAGAAGATAAAATCAGGAAAAGATCTACAATTACGAAATGAGTTCGTCCGTCTGTGTAACCCAATAGCAATATTCGAGTGATTTGTTCCTTAAACATTTCTGCAACAATGCTAATGCAATGTTAGTGCACTTCATTGCACCTTTAGCACAAACACGATGCGTTTACGAAGCTCATCATAAACAAACTAAAAGTAATCGCGTTTTTTGCGTCGGCGTCTCAAACGCCCACTTTGTCGACGGCCGCAGCCGATAGTTTGAAAGCAGCGAGTGTTTCAACTTGGTTGGAGATGAACAGAGTCCGCTGTTTTACCTTCAGATTAAGTAAAATACTCCGGGGTGGGCCAACGATGGACGATTTACTAAAATAACAGTGTAACACAATGTTATGCGTTACGGTACTTGAGAGCTAATAGAAAACATCGGCTCATAACAATTGTAAACAGAGAATAGTAAACTGATTTCATTTTGTTCCTTTCAGTATATGTACTAATAAATATCACTACACAGTATAAAACAAAGTCGCTTTCTCTGTCTCTATGTCCCTTTGTATGCTTAAATCTTTAAAACTACGCAACGGATTTTGCTCCGGTTCTTTGTAGTATAAGGTTTATATGTATATAACATGCATAATATTTATATCATATCACCATTGCACCCATGCGAAGCTGAGGCGGGTCGCTAGTTTCTAAATAAAATTATTTTCCAGTAAGACATCGAAGCAAAGTTCTACAAATGCTTGCCCCAACCGCGTCTAGGAAATAAGGCTTGATCAATTTGTGGATACAAATTCAATAATCGCGTTAGTACATTGTGCACCCCAGACCCCAGGCCATATGTGCAGATGTTTATTGACACCGCCCCATATAAAGTGAGCACACTCTCCCGCTGTTGTAACAATATTATCTACAAATATTAGGCACGATTGTGCTCAATGAGGGTCCTTTTATTCAACCCACTGTGCGGTTCCCCAACAATCATAACTTTGCTACGTAACTAAGAATTTTCAACCCTATTTTTAAAGTGATAAGGTTGGTTAAATGTGGCAGTTTTCAGTTAAGTTTGTATTTTAATGTAGTGACGTGTAAAACAGCGTGATCGTGTTTACAATTCACAGGACATGTGGGAACAAGATTTTACAACTCAATCGAGATTTATGTTGATGTTGCCAGTGTCAATTTTATAGCAGGGTTTTCCCAAAATATAGCCCCATCCTCATATAGCCCCATTTTTTATATTTTCTTCTCTAGTAATGCAGAAAGGTAAAACCGTTATTTATAAAGTAGTTCATGGCAGTAGTGAATAAAATCAAAGCCGGAAGCATTACTAGCTGAACCAAACGACCGGTATTAATATTATTAAGTAGAAACTTGAGCCCTTTCAAGTGCTCTTTACTGTTGCCTTTAAATTAAAAGCATCAGGTAGACATGCGGGCTTCTTTAATAGTTGTCTAAAAAATTGCATCTTTTTAACAATATTTCAATACAATCCCATATTTAATACCAACAACGTTCTAACCTATTCTTTACGATCCACATAAACCAAATCCACACTCGAGTGAGTTTTGAAAAAGGCCTCAAACGTGCGTACACGCAGGCCGCACAGTGTGCCGAGCGGTGCCGCGTCTGGACAAAAACGCGCCGCTAATGACTCGAGCGAATATCGACAATTTGCTACGTGCGATTGAACAACATCAATGCGATTTATACACCCCATGTTCAATGCAGAGCAGGGCCTATTACAAAGCGAAAATTAACTTTTTGGTTACAATTTTAAGGTGCAGTTTTGAATAGCAATAGTTGAAGTTGAAAATAGAGATATAAGAGTCACATATCGGGGGAGAATGCCATAAAATAATGTCATTTATCACGTGGATGTGTTTATTATTGCGAGCGGTTACTGCGGTAAACGCTGGCGTTACATTATTAATAATCAACGGATGACATCTGCGATGCAGTTATTGTTTGCATGCCATAAATCTTCCGAGAAAAAACTAGAGCATGTGCTTACATATGTGTAAGTATTTGGGATAAAAGTACGAAATTCAGTTACGCTTTTCAAACTTTGTCAGTAAAAGTGTGTTTTTGTCAGTACAATGACATGTATTGAGTTTGCAAGTCATTAAGTTAAATTATTATGGTGTAAAATATTAGCCAGGTAGCCATAAATTCTTTATACATATTTTCCTATATCAAATCAATAAAAAAATAAAAAGTGTGTTGGCACATAACATAACTACCTAGTTAGTAAAGTATTAAATTCAATATCTATATAAGCTCAGGTAACAAAAAACCTAATCTCTTAATTCGTACAAAATTCTGTAAATCGTCTTGTAAACAAGTTATTGAATAAAATGCATTTATGTACAAAACTAAACCAATCTATCAAAGTCAACAAATACGTTTGACAAACACGTTTAATCTAATGTTTGTACAATCAAACTGCGTATGCGCAGCTTTAGCAAAATGGCGGCTAATGTTGCGAAACATTCATTTAAACAGGGACTGGTGTTTATCGTTATTATTAAGTTGTGAGGGATTTAAATGTGACTTCCGCACATTCATCACGCGTGTAAAGCCGATTCAATCGCTCCACGTTCGCTACACTCCGAGCGTCGAGCGTCGAGCGTGCCGAATCTATTCAAGCCGCACATTGCGCTTTTTTGTCCAGCGCGGACGCGTCCGTCCCACTGTCAATGATGGTTTTATTGCGGGTGCATTTCACAAATGATTGGCCTCTCATTCTTCACTGACCAAGTTATATGGCCGCTGTAAAACAATAAATAAGTCGATTGTTTACAGTTTTCGTGGTTTCGGCGTTTTGTTGGGACCCCATGTGAAGCATTAGTCACACAGCTCGACATTGTGGTTGTAAACCTATGATGGTGTGTTAAATGTCATTGAAATTATGGTCCGGATCGATGGTCGTAGTCATCTGTGGTAATGAGAGATTCTATTGAAACAAATGAAAGCAGTTCGTTTTGCCCCGAGTGTGGCAGCGTGGTGCACTGGGCGCACAGTGGGGAGTTTGTGGCGTGATCAGTGGCTAAAGAATTTTACTAAAAGCTCATTATTGGGGTAACTTTGCGGTTGTTATCGAATTTTTACTTTTTACGCTCGAAAATAACAAAAGATTTTGCCTACTAATGTCATATTATTGTTAAACAATGCAGCTATGATGTGGAGCTTTTAAAGAAATTCTTTTCTATTTATGACTTGACCATAAAATAATTATTTGTGCTCAGTTTCATTCGATACAGTGATGACTTTTTGCATAATCTTTCTATTAAAACCCTGTAAATTTCAGAATATCAAACCTACAACATAACTTAGTTCTTTACAAAGTCAGCTATTTGTTTTTTTTTAACTCTTTCTGATATCTGATTTGCTTATAAACTGCAAAGTGAAGAAACCTAGAAACTATGTGTATTTTAAAACGTTTTAAGCAGTAGAAAACTTGCAAGTAAGTCCCAAAGCGTCTCCTACACCCGCATAGCATGCTCCCACTGGTGTGAACCCCAAAAAGTGTGAGCAAAAACCTTTTTGTTTACTGTCATCGCTACTGCTTTAAAAACAAAATGATTTGCAAAATTTGTGACTCGTTGGGAGATGTTGACAAATGGTGAGGTCTCTGGAGGTTACAACAACTTGTGATGATCCCTGAGGACACACAGATAATGATTTCTTCATTAGTTTACATTTTAAATAATAACTTCTGGGGTTTACCGACTTTTATCTCTGTTATTTTTGGAAACCTTTCAATGTAAAAAAGTGACAATCAATTTCTTGAAAGAAGCATAGGTTATTGTTCATCTAGGAAAAGGGATTTGCAAACATAAGACAATCTTTACAAACTTTGTATTATTAAAAAAGATTAAATATTTTAACTGCAAAGAGAAGATACCAGACGAACCAATGTTACATCTCGAATGTAATCAAATTCTAAAAGCAACACTAACATCCAAACCGTTTACATTTTATTAACATTCAAAAGTTTTATTAATCCTAAAATTAGTATTTACGCACCGTAACGGAGATGAAATCTAAAACATAATACGCCAACAATGATAATCTATTCAAAGTCCGAAGATTTATTTGAGTTAAATCATTAGAGTCAACAGGAGACTGGCGGCTTGCACAAAACCGACGGATCACTTACCGACACTTTAATGCCTTTGTCACAAACACGCATCCACTGAATACGTCAAGCTATCACCAATCACCAAACGCTACAAGTCCAGCAAACCTTGGAATACAAAAATAATCTTCGTGCAACACTAATAAGATCGATTTCGTATGTTAAAATTGTAAAAAGTCGGTCTCCTTTTTGCTAAAGGGATAAATGAGATGTCGGTACCACACTGAGCAAAGCGGCCGACGCAAAAAATATCACAAAGGCACAAAGTTTTGGACACAAAGCGACATAGGGAAATAAATTATTTCATCTGTTCAGACCTTTCACGATAATATTGGCAAATGTTTCCATTCGGGACGAGCCACGCCCTTGCTTCAATCCAACAAGAAAATAAAAAAATGTAATTTAAAAAACTAAAAAACCCGACTGCGTTTCTTTATAACATGTAAATGAAAAAACCCTAAAACAAGAATACAAGAAAAATTTAAGCAGTCGGGACCCATTCTAGAAAGCCATAATTCATAATATTTAGAATAGGTCCCGACTGCTTAAATTTTTCTTGTATTCTTGGTTTTTTCATTTACATGTTATAAAGAAACGCAGTCGGGTTTTTTAAATTACATTTTTTATTTTATTTTCTTTTTTTTTTTTTATTTATTATATTTTGATATATCTAGTGTCACTCTCACAGTAAATACGAATCAAACGACCCCTAGCAAGCTGAAATCCATCGAGTGGTTCAGTCTAGAGAGTGCGCAATATTCAAATTTGGCGCCAAAAATCCGCCATTTTGATTTTTTTATTATTTTGATATATCCAGTGTCACTCTCACAGTAAATACGAATTAAACGACACCTCTCAAGCCAAAATCCATCGAGTCGTGTAGGCTAGAGAGTGAGCAATATTCGAATTTGGCGCCAAAAATCCGCCATTTTGTTTTTTTAAACATTTTGATATATCCAGTGTCACTCTCACAGTAAATACGAATCTAACGACACCTCTCAAGTCAAAATCCATCAAGCCGTTTAGGCTGTAGAGCGTGCCAAACAATTATACATACATACATACATACATACATACATACATACTCTCGAAAAACATAACCCTCCTTCTGGCGCAGTCGGGTAAAAATATTTGACGCCCTATTTTGGTTAGTGCAAAATGTATTGTAATGCTTTGTTATAAGGTTGCAATTAGCGACAGCTAACACCGGACAGTGGTCCGCGGTGCGTCACAAAGTAGACAAAGTCAACATCTCTTTTACAATTTTTTTCGATATCGCCAACATATATTTTGACTGTGATGTTTTTATTATTTTTGTTCGTGATGCCGTTCAGTGTGCATGGCTAACTATCGGCGGATTTTTTCTTAAAGGCGGCGTTTGCGCATGCCTAATGTATGGCTGTCGTGGCGGCCGGTGCATGTGATATTGCTTCCTAGAACCGCCGCCAAAGTCACAAGTAATTATATAATGGTTGCAATGTTGACTTTTTCAAGTATTTTGGCTTCCGTTCATGGGGTTGCCATTAATCAATGATAAATTATGGCGTCCATTGTGTAGACAATACTGTTAGGTACCGTTAAGATAAGAGAGATTTAGTAATAATGGGTTCTAGAAATAACACTTAGATAACGTTTAGGTACGTTAAATAAAAATCACATTTGTAAGCAACGATGCATATTAATTCATCCCCGACATTAGACGCACGCGATGCACAGCATCTGTAGCTGCAGGCTGTACACGTTAGATCGTGTAGGAAGCCACTCGACGTGCAATAACAAATATATACACGACTACTTGCTAATGACAAATTGATATTTCGAACTACATGTATTCTAGAAAAGCAATGTGAAGTGCAGTGACGTATACAATTCAAATAACAATTACTTGTAAATATTTCTCCAGTTTCGCGCAAAGCTTTAGAAAACAAACAGTAAGTTGCCACTTCTGTCAGGCTGGACAGCTCACACCTTCCATCCATCAACGTAATCAAAGCCTGTCGCAAACAATGCCCGTTCTAGGAACGTATGAATGCTCCCGGAAACCGAGCATTGCACCCGAGCGCAGCAGCAAGTACCCGCGCAGCAGTGGCGCAGTCGCCGCTTGCACAATGTCCGAACCTCGTTATGACTGCAAGCAGGGGGCAACGTAAATCACGGAGACAGACACATTCGACCTTTTTTCTGATTTTGTTTTCGCATCTGCATACTGAAATTGGAAATTATAATGTGTGTATAAATAGGCGGTTGGCTGCGGGCGCGGTTAGATCGCGCGCTAGATGAGTTATGGAGCCAGTGGTAGAGCCCGTCGCGTGCCTGATCTATGGGAGGATGTATGCAAATCGACACTAATTAGCTATGGAGTGTGAAATCTGTCTGATGGAAATTTGTAGCCTAAAATATGTATCTTCATCATTAACACTATCTATTTTACCAAACATAGTTTTTATTGTTATCCAAATTAGATTAACAAAAATCTCGAAACCGATTTATCTTAATAACATTTTATAGTTCATTTCGTTCTAATGAATAATAGAGTTACTTAAATAAGTTACAAAAACTGTAACTCCAATCGATTACAACGCTCTATGAGAGTTATACACCGAGAGCTATTGTATACAGAAGCTTGAAATTTTTTAATCACAGCTTTTCTGCCAATATTCAATAGACAAAGGAATTTTAGAGTAACGATTTCTTTTCTCACAATACCCACCCACTGCTGCCATCAGCTACCATACAGCTGACAAAGCTGCTACTGATGGCACACAGTGCACTAACGTGCTCCACGCCAATTACGCATTCAATGTGTCAAAGGAAAGTCGTAAACGTCGCACAATGGGGCGGAACGCGCGCGCTCTGGACAAAATCTACAAAAACTGTAATGCTGATTAGTCGCATGAAATTCATTAAGTAAGACACCCAAGTAGCGGCGGCGTGACTAATTGAGAATGTGTTGCTGATTCCGGAGTGAGTTATGTCGACTTACACGGGGATCGCGTTAACTCACTAAATGGCTGAAAACTTTTGAAAAAAGTTCTGAAATGTTAATGTTTTTTTTGTTAGGAGATCAGTTACAGGGTCATAGAACAAACAAGGTTTATTTTGCAATATAGTAGCAATACTCTGTGTCAACAGAAACTAATTTATAAACGTTACGATTTTAGCCAATTAAGTCGGTGACCATTAACAAGAGATATATAGTGCCTATCATTTCTATAATTACTACGACGCCGTTGTGTTACTAAAATATCGAATCTAAATACCTAATATTAAAAACTACAAATATTACTAACACTGTTATTTTTTGTACTTAAAAAATGCTTCTACTGTTTTCTGTGAAGCTTAGGATATTCTACATGGCCATGATAAGCAAATGCCGAAAACAGAAAACAAATTAGTCTAGAATAGAAAACGGGAATTATACGACGTTGACATGAGCTTTGACATAATTTATTGAATGTCTGTATCAATTCTACATATTGGTTTTTCTATTAGACCAGTGGCTCTGTCATAGCACTAATCAAATAAATAGTTCTTAGGGTAAGCAAATACAGGTTTTGAAACCGTAAAATCTTGCAATGTCTCATTACTACACAACTCTACCGTATAATATTAGGCGCTATATAAATACTTATAAGTTTAAAATAAAAATAACAACAATTAAGACATCATCGCCATATTTCTTAAACAAAGGCCCAGTGCTACAAAGGAACTGTCGCTGGACAAAAAATGTCAGTAGGTAATAAATCAATGGCATTCGCGTCGCATCACTGCACGTCGCGTGCACTCCTGAGTTTCTACATTGTAGATTGATATAGTATCTGGTAAAACACAGGTTGTCTGTCTTAATTAAAAATCATTAACTCTAAGAAAAGGAGGATCCTCCGACCAGGCGAGGTGATCGTGTCTGGCAGGCTATCTACCCAACTGTTGTTCTTTGGGATTTTCTATCGATGTCTATTCGTATGTAAACTTCATATATGTGCGATGTAGGATTTATGACATCTACATTCGTTGATTTGCTCGTCGATCGTCTATGTACAACTTCTGTCATCTGTCACTTGCCATGTGTCTCACACTATATTTTCCTCTACAACACCCATAAAAATGTACACAACTTAAATTAATCCCTTATGCATCAGACGCTCATAACAAACTAATTAAACCAATCCAGTTACAATGTAACAACTAAACCCCCTCCATCATCGGCAGTAAACAAAAAGGTCCTAAACATTGATTACCTAAAACATCGGAATCGATTACAGCTCCGATTACCAACGGAACGAGATATTCGCAATCTGCGCGGGCGCAGCCCGTAAATCTCGCACGTAATGAACGTCGCCGCGTGTGATCACTAACTTATTTTGTCGCGCGATTTGTTGCCGCCAGGCACGACATCGCGCGACTGTGGAATAACCTTTATTCTGTTTTACTGTTACAGGAAAACACCACAGTAATTTAAACTCTACACTCCCAAACATAGAGATTAAACTCGGTATGTTACAGATCCATGTCAAATGAGTAATTGCGTTCGAATATCGTATGGGGTGTGAATTGATTACGTTGAATGTTTTATTAAAATGCATTTGATGTGTATATTTTTGTTGTTTCGAATCGATAACGAGTTTAATTGGAAAATTATGCGCTGCATGTAAAAATGTTGCTACCGTTTGTCTAAAGTGTAATAGCGCTGCAATATTTTATTGAAATTGTTATTTTTGTCGTTGTTTGTAGTGGTAGAGCTGAATATAAGGATTGATCAAGAACTTACATTGGGTTAAATGCGGCGAATATTACAACATCCACCCCTGCCTACCCATCGAAACAAGCTGGGGTGATGTTAAAAGTAGGTGAGTAGTGAATGTATGAATACACAAATTCATAAGTTAAGAAAAATATGACAGCGAGTATTTATAATGTTTCTTCAAGTAGCCCTTGTCTTTACAAGACGAGTCACACATAATTTATGCAAACAGTTAAAATAAATTAAAGCACATTATTATTTAAATAACACACAAATAAAAAGGTCATAAAACAGACAAAAACTTAGTGTACCACATCGCCATGAATCACGTAAGTTTGTAATATGTATGTGTCAGGAACAATGCGCGCGTCCAAACGCTGCCCGGACTGCGCTCCACCACATATTTGGTTTTAGACAACACCTAACCGTATTAACTTAGTATTGACATTCAAATCAGTAGCTCAGCTCATTTATTTTGAATTCCTAACGTGTTAGGGACAAAAGTGAAACAATATGGGTTGGAGCAACAGTAAGTCTGCTCAACAGTGGCGCCGTGGAAGCGCGCGCCATCTGTCAAAATTACCCGCCATATTTATTAGGCAGAGACAATGCGCGACGCGAGGCGCGACACTTTGAATATGGAATTGCTTTTTCTTTTTCCACGTGAAAGTTTTGTTCACGCGCTGGTAGCGTCCTGCGAGTGACGCAACACTTGAATAATGCGCGCGACAGACAGGGCCAACGACGTTTTGAATAGACTTTCAAACTTCCACATAGATGACAAATAACTCGAGACAATCATTTAAAAATGTAATATTATTATGCAGGAACTTGCCCTACATTGTGAAAGTAACTCATAGTTGCCCTTTATAGAACAGTAATGAGGAGATTAAAGATCCAGGTGCTAAAACTACATGTGTACATTGTAGAACAAGTTGGAACAACAATTAAAATATGAGCGCGCGTCGTCGTTCTAAAAGCTTTGCAGTAAAGATACAACTTTATGATCATAATTCCAATCCATATCTTGACTGGACTCACCTTTCATAAATAACGCGACATAATACGTACACTAACAGAGTAGAAACAATATGTTTTTCTTTCATAACAAGACCAGCATGAAAATCAACCTACTTATGACGAACTTCACGCAAACAATGGCGGCCACAGCAACAAATAACATGAAATATTTAACAAAATACATCAAAATTAACAAGTTATAACTTGTAGTTTATTTTCCTCGAGCGTATTGTCTTGTCTTACAAAAATGTATGTCAAATATGTAAGTTTCAGAGTACACTTCGGACAATTTTCTCACAGTCCAGTGTTCCGATGTTGACAACGAGAGATCATATTTTAAAGTCATAGAGAACAAAGAACGATCTCGTCTGTCCTTTGTTACATTTGGAAACAATTGGCGCGTAATTTGTGAAATGCAAAATACTTTGAAGCTAGATTTTTTCAAAAATAAATACAGTTGGTACCTACTGTATTTTAAGTACTTGAATTTCACATCTGTTTTAAGTTTTTTATGCCTACTACCTACCTATTAAGAAAGAGCCATTGGCAAAGTGATTACAAGGATGACTGCCTAGTGTAGAATCTAGCGTTCTATCTCAATAGACCACTCTTCTATACCTACATAATAGAATCACCTACAAAACAAATGTCAAAATCAAAATAAATACCACATACATAAACAAGTCATCGATACTTATTATAGCCAAATGATTACAATAAAACATTTTAAATCTATAATCCCACAATCACCAATTCTCAAGAATGCTCCTGCGCTTCCAATGACCACGATCTAAGGAAAAAAATATTAATATGTCATTGTTTATGACAAGCAACGGTTCCCTACCGTCATCTGCCTAGCTACCGTGAATATCTCTCCATCAACAAACATACTCCATGACACCAGCTCTAGACTCTATGGTCTATCACTAGCGACATCTATCCGTCATCCCGATAACCATCGCCCATCGATTCATCATAAATACAACGTTTTTGGGAACCACTATACAATGTGCGGTTGAAAACACAAATGACAATGGAAATTCAGCCCTATTGCATGGTATTAAGGTAATCAATAAGATTAATGATTGATAGTGTTAAGTTGTTTCTAGGCGATCACACGATGTGTTAATTTTATTTTTATTTCCATACGTAGGTATGCGTCATTCTAGTGGTTTTGTTTTTATTGATAGACGGACTTAGTGCAAGCTGTTATCTTTAGTCCCTTTTCGCGTGACTAACTTGTGAATCATATTTTATTCAAATGACAACAAAAATACACGTAACTTCAGTATGTGGAATACAAATCGCTACAAATAATTAAATTGTGAATCTCCAATTATATTTGCAGCAATGTACACCTCTGCCTACCCCTTCCGGGATAAAAGGCGTGACGTTATTGTCCTCCAATTAGAAAAAATCTAACTACATAATTAGATTTTTTATAACATTTATGTAAGTAATACAATGAATAAACATCAGTACTTAATATGCTACTTCAACTGCTTCGACAACTATTGGGATACTCATTATACTTGACTATCTTCACTCACTGAGGGGATACTCGTATACTTAATATCTCACTAAACTAAACTGTCATTACACACCAGAACATCAAAATTTCAATAGAAGAAGCAAATGAGATGTCTCTACGTACGAAGATGTATATATATATGTATGTATCTCGTAGCCCGTAGCTCCCGGCCGTAGCCAACGCGCAGCGCCCCGAAACTAGGTCACGCGCGCCTCCTGAAACGAACCCCGATATAGAGCCTCCCTTCAGCAGACCGTGTGGCCTAATGGATAAGGCGTCGGACTTCGGATCCGAAGATTGCAGGTTCGAGTCCTGTCACGGTCGATTCATTTTTTTGGTTTGATGTAATATTACTTTTTATAAATGTTTTTGGTTTTGTTTTGGGTATTTGCGCGTTTCCTGTTAAGATATACTAAAGAACTAACTTTAGATACGAAACTTACATGTTTTGTATTTGCATAATGATTTACTTTATTTCATACTTATTTACTGATAACTAAACATTATGATTGCTATTTTTTTAAGTTATTATAAAGTGAGAGAAAAATTTACCGAACATCAGTTTTACCTGGTTTAAAATGGTAAAAAAGGTAAGTTGACAATTTCGACGAAATACAAATAACAAATACTGGCGTAGTTAGCATTCACAGCACGAAACAATCATAATTCTTATGTAAATATGTACTTATAGATTTATGTAAATGATTACAGAAACATTCTCGTAATAAGCCACTTTTGTGCCACACAAAACAACATTTCATACACAAAAAATGTAAAAAATAATTCGGAATAACACAAAAATATTGATAAACAGAGAGATTAGCTCTAGCCGGGAAGCGAATCGACGACCGATCCATCAAGCCGCCACGAAAATATTTATATTCTGAAATAACGGACGCGGCTTCCGTCCGTTTATCACGACATATCTCCTAAACGCTATGTTAATAACACGCTATTGTTAATATTAAAGTATTTGGGCCAAATTCCACAGATTAAAAAAACGTAAGATTGATGCAGACCTGCGTAGGATATGACGTATGTACTGTTGTTGTAATGCTGTTGTGTAAAACAAAATGTAGTTCTTTGCTCCTGAATTTTTAATAAATTGTGGTCAACACAAGTATGAAAGTATGCAATTATAATCGCTAAAAGCATGAAATCACTGTAGGTACCCTTTATTATAGACAGACGCAAGCATTATGATGATTAAAAATAAATAAATATACATTAAAATTAAAACAAAAACTAAATTCGAATATAAGTTCAAATTGTTTTTTTTTTCGAGGATGAAAGTCATCCAACGTCTTCTCCCGCCTTGAACGAGGCGAGAAGGAGTGGCAGACTATTACTGACTAAAAACCCCGTTCCTACTCCTGCTTTTCGAGCCGGAGCCCCGGTAAACCCGCTAGATAGGCCGCAGCTCAAGTTTATATTAGTTTATATTAGTTAGTGGTTTTAGGAATGTGGCCCACTTTATTGTTGTGGCTTCTCGTTGTCTGTGAATCCATCAAAGGGAATAATAGAAGATTCCTAGAAAGAGCGAAATATTGACAAGTTACCAACAGTTGTAAGATCACCACACGATTATACATCCACATGCTATATAGTTCTCAAATCGATCAGTCCTGCCTACCCTCGTCAGGTTTTTTAATAGCGTCACACGCGTGACATGCGCCGGCGCAACCGCGCGGAAAACTGACTGACGGTCAGATTTGATGTGGACTTTTTGGAAATATTTAAATAAAAACAAAATATTTTCTTGTTTTTTGTTGTGGTGGGAGTTGACGCTATATAGTTTAAAGTTTAAACAATAGTTAATAAAATAATTACATTTTGTGATTTGTTTTGTGACGTTTCATAACAAAAATATTCTCTTTCATTAAGAAAGTGTAAGATAATATTTGGAAACAATAACAAGTTATAATTATTCACACGCTTTGTACTTCCATAGCAAAACTATCAGAAACTCTTCATGTATAGCAGCATACCCAACAAACTTCAATGTCTTATGTTTCACTAATAGAATACTTTGACTTTGATAATGTATTAAATTGTTGTTAACAAACTTGAAATAATCTACTAAGTAACTGAAACATCCAGTATAAATAAAATTGAATTTATGTGTTCCTGTCCGTACTTTCAGGATATGTAAACTTTACTTTACTTAACTTACTATTACCGAAACATTCCCTTGATATTCCTACAAACAACATCCCTATTTTTAAGTCCTTTACCGGCTCGTAAGTCTATAAAACCACAGAGAAATAGTTAAAGTAATAATGATCAAAGTCCCCGTCAAAGGAAGATAATGTAAGCAAGTAAACATGCGCGCGAGCACTTCCTGTAACGATTTAATTACACCTGTTACACGTAAACAACGGTTTCCGGTCGCGCCGACACTTTTTATGATTTTCATCACAATATTATCAACAAATGAAGAATTTGAATTATACCTACGTTTACAGTTTGCAATGTGGTTGGTATTGTAAACAGTAATAATATATTTGTGTTTTGTTGTTTATGTGAATGTATGGAAAATGTGTGATTTCAAATCCATCTTCACACTTCCCACAATATCATTCTATATTACGAAAGTTTGTTTGTTTATCAATCACGCTGAAATTGCTGAATGGATTTTAATAAAATAAGGTATACAGACAGGGTATGAGCCGACTTAAATGAAAGGATGCTATACATCCCAGGTGAAACGTGGAAAACGAGCGCAGCCGGTAGCAGAGGCTTGTTGTAACGTAAGTTTTTAAAAAAGTTTTTCACATAGTGCTTACACGAATCTCTGAATAACTAGATTGACTAGAAACATCTGAGCATTTTGTTAAGAGGTTCTTTGCGTTTGATCGTCGCCATGTAGTAGTCGCAAAAAGTGTAAAATTGTACTTAGTAACTATTCAAACTAAAACCAGAAACAATATGGTTGCTCCCAATAACTAATCATATTACGTAACCAATACGATCAAATGCTAACCAAATACTAACCGGATTGCAGCGTCGCGGTCTACTACAAAAATAAAGATATAAGTCCGGAGACTATTTCGCAAACGGATTACATAAATAATTACATAAATATATTTAATTATACAGAACCACATGAAACAGGCGATGAGCTGGACTTTATGGCGTCCAATAGGATACATATAGTACATATAGTGTGATGTTCACATAGACCACAGAGCACTAATCATATTCTGAGGTGGGAACATACTTACGTTACGCTTTGCCAAGTGAAGCACGTCACATGGAGTTTGTATGGTTGAGAATCTCATGAAATTTCACATACATGAGATTGGAATTTTGATCTGATTCCAAGTCTTTTTGATTTACCATTTTGATGATATCTTTTTTAGCACATTGAACTAACCGATGTGTTTTTCTGTGAAAGCTGAGCAGAAGGTAACTAATGATCTAGCAAGTCCCAAGAACAAATTCCAGTCTTTTCCCTGTTAGCCGTTTAATGTATTGCTTCTAGAAAGCTGAAAGCTTTTCACCCAGCATAAGCTAACAGTGCTGCACCCGAACATTTGATTGGGTATCTGCGCCCGCGCATCCGGCCTCAAACGTCCCTTTGATCGCTGGAAACATTCATCATTACACGCTGAAATCCTCCACTGTATTGACAGATTTACGACTGAAAACCGTGTGCATTTGAAAAAATATCCATTCCAATACATTATTATGATTTTTTGGTTTCGATAAACAATTTTTGTTTATGATTAATGTGATATCAAAAGTAACTTTGATGGTCTGATATCGGTTGCAGTGTCTGCTCCGTGTTTGATGTAAATAGTGGGCCCATGATGATGTTACCAGCTCGCAGCATGATATGATAATATTTGTTGGTACTCGTGTTTGTACAGATGGCGTATTGGTGTTTTATTGGATATTTACTTGACGAGATGAAAGCAACTGAAGGTTTTATGAACAGACTCATCGTGATAATAAAACAAGTACAAATATGAAACAAAGCCAAGGTACCAAGGAGACTTCCGCGTCCCCGGAGTGCCCAAGCTGCCTGCTTATGCTAATGAGTCCTGCAAGGTTTCAGCCTGCAGCAGGCAGCGCTGCGTGTCACCAATATTGAATTAATTCCAATCAAACCTTACAACCGAACGCTAACTGGATTAGGACGCGTACGATATTATAACTGTGGTCATCACACACGTGACTCATTCGGGAGTATATCATGCATATATGTGTATGGATTCAAGAAATACTAGAAAGTATAGATATAATACTGTTTGTCCAAAAATGATCTTATTATCCTAGTTGTTGCTTTCCAGCAGCTTAAGCATTACGTTACGTTTGTGCATCTCCTTAATGTAAGGAAACTTTCTACTAAACAGGAGTGGACCTAAATTAAATAATATAGCTGCAGTCAAGTATATGTATGTGGTTCATCGAAGTTAAATCCAATGAAACTGTTTACAGATGATCCCGCACTGAAAGACAACGCATCATTAAGGAACCTTAAGAGAAAAGTGATAAACAATGACTGACTCAAGCAAATTACTCATTTGTTATGAACATTATGATTCATAAACGTGCAAGCAAGTAAAATGAAAAGAAACGATACGAAGAGAATCACTCGACACTCGACAACGAGCCAATGAGAAACAGTACAATGCCAACATTACTAGGAACTCCACCAACCATAAAGCATAGTCTTAAATCAAAAAATAAAAAGCTTGTGTTCTGTGCTCGGTCGATACGTAATGATAAATGTGAGGCAACAGTTCACAGTTCATCGCGGCGATGGGCTCGCTCCGCCGTGATGTGCTCGCCGCAAATATGAAAATATACAAACAGTTCGTAAATAACGCGAGGGCACTTCAAAGTAAAGTGCGTGGAGCCGACCTGCTGCAAGCCAGAGACGGCAGCGACCCAGGCTGGGCAAGAACTGCTCTAGATAGACGTATAGATGAAATATTAAATGGAAAATGTAGGGTAGTTTCTTATCCAGATATATTAGATGCTGTTATAAAAACTGTAGTAGGAGATGGATGTCATGCATAGTTCTTAGTTAACGGCTATTTAGATTTTAAAGATGGAAACTTGATCAATGTTCATGAGTCACAATTAAAAGAAGAGAAACATTGTTGCCAGCTTCAGGTATCATTCAATTGCATCTACCAAGAAGACAATGCTTTGTAGATTCCTATAGATGAAGCAATCCTAGTCTCTCTCCCAAAAAACTAGTTCAAAATACATGAATAATGATTCCTCTCCCACTTGTAACTCGGACTGCCGCTAACATAGGAGCAGAGCGGTGTTGTTTACACACAATATCGCTCATTGGGCCAAACCGAACGAATGCTGTAATAAACACCAACCTCCTAACGCCAACACCCACTGACAAATGTTGGAAGCCAACGTTTGTAGCGAGGGTAAAGCTATTCTGTTGCTTTTTTCTTTAATGCATTCTGATTAATGTCGTGCTTACAATTATTTGAAAGCAATAAGCAATACGTACTGTGAGGAAGTCGGTTAAAAATGAAGTCAACGATGTTGCATTGCATGCAGGATTGTTAGATTTTTGCAGTTGTTGAGAAAAGCACGAACACAAGCCACAAACCACTAAAGACTTAAAACGTAACCTTCATCCATACTAAACACCAGTGGATACTAAGTTAAACAATGTTATCTCCAGTTCCATCTCATCATCTCACCCCACCAGAACATTGGGCCAACGTCTCGGCCAATGTTGGATGTTGGCGGACACGAGTGGGTTTGTTTAATAGCAAACACAGGCCCGCCGCCCGCGTAAACATCGGCCACATCAAAGCGATCGGGAGCATGCGCACGCGCAACTACTTGATCGTTTTACACATGTTTCAGGAGCGAGAAATTCATTGTAGATATTTCTTCTTTGTATTTTCAAGAATCTTTTTACACCATAAAACGCCATGCTTGTTTCTGTTAGCTTTGTTGTGTCTGCAATTCTATTCTTTTATTATCAAAAACGTTTACAACATCGAACATTTCGCAGTATCTGTTCGGAGATTTATCGTCTAACAAACAAGCTATTAATATTATTTGACATTATCCCAAAACTAAATGAGTCTATTAACCGTGATGTATATCGGCAACACGACATCTCTCGTGTCCGTTGAATCATAATTATAATTCGATATGACGTAATCACCTCGATCAAAAGCGAAACGATCAAGAGCATCCACGCGCACTCCCGCGCACATCGGCGGATTGATCAAAACCGCTTTGATCTCACAGATCACGCGCCCTTTACTTATATTACTTACATTTTTACTAACATCGAAACGTATGATAATGCCTCCGTCTATTTTAACATCAACTTTATCTTCATCGACACAAGATTCAAAATCATTATTGTTTAAGTAAAACCTAATACTGTTTAGAATAAACTAATTTTCTGGGAACTTATTTCTAAACGAGCTTAACTCATGACTTCATGCCTATGGAAAATCAACTCTCAGAATTCAAAATAAGGTGTAATATCGTGTGGGTGTTTTCGGTGAGTTATGGCATGTGGTGGATGTGGAAGGTCCGTGTGATGTGTCAAAACGGTGATGAGTAGCAGGCGCGCGGTGTAAACACATGCACGTGGTGGTCCCCTCTCGATTACCTAGAACCACTCGGATTGACCTGGAAACTCATTATTTGACACAGATCACGATCACAGCGGCTGAGAATAAATGAGCAAGCCGACGACTGATGAAGGACAAGGTTCCTATAAAGATAACAGGAAGTGCTGATTTTGAAGAATGGGCCACGGGAAGCTGGGACTTTGATTCGAAGACTTCGGAGAATAGGAGCCAACTCGAAGAAGTAGAAAAGATTCGAACAATTTTCGTTGTTGTAGACAAACACACAAATAAATGAGTTCAAGGTATAGTATTTCTTGACTATTACAAAATGAAATATCAACTGTTTTCTCTTGAGTAGCATAGTATAAACTATTTACCCGGTTGCACTCCTCTGTGTTATTAATTTCATAATAATAACAAATTTTCGAGAGTTTAAAACACAGTGAGTTCTTCGAACGACTAAAGTTAGACAATATGCATCTAGCTCTCTTCCCATGACTCAATATCCGCTAGATCGGTGGATGTAAACAATAAAAGCCACCACCCACAAAGTTCAAAAACCCCAGCTCCCATAATTAACGATGTCCTTACCCAGGAACCGAACCGCCACGCGTGCGGTCCGGTGTAGTCTTACTTGTTACCAGCGACCCACTTGAGGTAATTAGGACAATTACACTAATTTCCTTGTTAACTATCTTGGAGGAAATGTTTATAAACTGTGTAGGTGAGCTCGGGAACTGGGGGGGAGCATTTCGTGGGTACAGGGGATACATTATCTTTCATTAAAAACGTGGTTAAATACGGCTCCTTTAATATTCTAGTCTAGAAATACTTTCTAATCTAGAAATATTCTTCTCCGTTAAAATCTACGCTTTGGAACGAGCAAATAGCTTCACTAGAGGACTGACCGACAGACAGACACCTTTTTAATATTATAATATTTGCTGTGACATACAAAAGTGCCTTACCGGTCTATTTGAAATAAATAATGTTGAATTTGACATTGATTTTGAATAAGGTGGTTGGGCGTCCAATTTTACAAAAATGTAAAACATTGTTTCCTTGTATACGACCTACTTTAATGAGGTAGAGTACAAACCGATGTATTAAAATAATTACATTAATTCGAGTAGTTTTGGGAAACAGAAAAGCGAATGAATAGAAACACATACAAACACGAAATAATAACAACAGACACAAAATAAGTAGAAATCAAGTAAATTGTAGACAAACACCCCGCATCATAACATCAAATGGCCCACTATTATAATTGTACAGAAATGTTACTAAACTGGGAATCGAGCCACCATTTGCTCATATTTCGATGATTTCAATAACATTTTTCGTATTAATAGATTTTATTATGTTAGGGATGGTACACGCTGATTCAGATTTTGTAGTTTCTATTATTAGTTTTACATAATTGTGAGTATTCTAAGTGCTATATTTTTGTAATAACTATTGTGAAACATACTAAATTAACTAAAAATTTCAGGTTTAATTTCAGTTACAGAAACTTGCGCGTCTGCGCAGGCTTCTCATGATGAAAAGTCCTTTTGTGAATCGAAACTAGTAGAGTTTTTCTCCATGAATGTATGTGAGTAAACCGTGATTTTTAGTTAATGTGAGTGCTATTATTACTACAACAGGATTTCCAGCACAATGCACATCGACAATACTATTAATAAACATTAATCATTAACGCAATATTTTGCTAACAATTTTCTTAAAGGATATCTTAAGAATTATCTTAGGTGTAAAATATCCTTAATCTCAACAATTCCTCATGGCCAGCCCTTGGTCACACTTGAAGAGTAACAATAAACAGTTCTTCCACATTCTTGTAAAGTGTATGCGGGAGGGCAGAGGTCGGAGGGACATAAATACTAATTCTCTTATTGTATGAATCAACGTCCCACTAATAGTTTCTAATAGATACAATATTGGTACATTCTTGTTACAATTCCGAGGGTTTTGGAATCATATTTCTGTAAAGATGGGGGTTAATGTGAGTGGAGAATTTGGAATTTTGTGGTGGTTTGGAAATGTATCGTATTTTGTAGCTGTGAGGTTCAATGTGAGGTTTAGATACAGTCGACATCTAGACTAGACAATAACTTAGTACAAAAGTTTTCGAATCCATGTCTACTGGTAGTCAGTTTGACTGCAACAAACTAGTGGCAGGAGATATTATAGTGCGCAATTATCGATGTTAATGTTAATCTCATGTCCTTCATCTTCAAAATCCAATGAAATGCCAATTCAACACCAAAAGATAGAGCTCTGGAGAAAGACGTAGGCTTGTTAGGAAAAACTAGCATCTTTTATACCATATGATCTAATGAGAACTCTACCACACTCTCATAAACAACCACCAGACGCAATCAAATGTAAATAAGTACACAATTAATAAATTAAGATGATATCATTGAAGCAACAAAATGAAATACATACTTTAATAAAGCAATCTTCTCTTTGAAGACTATTGACAACATTCATTGAATCCAAACGTTACATACATGTCCGTCACAATAGGCCCTTAAACTTCAAAACCGAAAGAACTTTATTCAACAATCCTACAAATCTATCCATCACATCTATCAAACAATTTCCCAAACAGCATCAAGACACAAAACAAACAAGGAGTTGTCTCATACGGGCGCATTGCGGGCCAATTGGTGGACAATGCTGCCGGTCCCTCCAACGCGCACAATACCCGCCATTGTCCACTAATTGTATTAACGCGATTAAGCTATTGTATGACAACTGTGCTTCGTATCGACTCGCTATATATTTGTGTGTCCATTCGTTACCACTTCCCGTCACAATGTTGTGGATGCCAATGATCAGAGCTTGGAATATTCCCAGGTTATATTCTCATGTGCTTAAATTGTATGTATTGTTGGTCAGTCATTTCATTAATTTAATTGGCAAACAATAAACCTGTGTTGCATTCGACTCGGCATCCGAACGTCAAGAGGAATTGTGTTTCTCATCGGGGAGGAACGATAACGATGCATGGATGGTTAAAAATATACAAATAGAGTAGTCGTTTCAAATGTACAGCAATAATATTTTAAGAATATCTGTGAGAAGAAAGGAAAATACAACGAAATAAACATGGAATTGTCGTCATTAAATAGTCGTCGGAAAGCATCTTCTACAAAGACAAGTTTTCCAGTCTCCAGATCCAGATAGGATTTCCATTCTTACAATCAATAAGTTTAGCGCCTGTTTCACCACCTTCATATAAGTGCCCGATAAACTTATGTGACAGATAGTGCATATAAATTAAATTCTTAATTCAAAGTTATCTGATACATAGCGGTTATCCAGACATTGTAAAACAAATCCTAAGACTTGAAAACCCTTCTACAAAATACTGCTTCAATACTTCACTACTAGACACAGTATAGATATTGGAACAGACTATAAAAGTGATACAATTAATATTGATTTATGTGTTAAACATTAGCGTGATTGTTATTAATTGACGGACAGACGGACAGACGGCACTCGGTGACCCGCGGTATATAACCATTTAGCTGAAATACCGTGACTGTTGACCTTAAGCAGTAAAGGGGTAACTAGAACGTGTGGTGCAAGATGTAAGAGGCACGCTGGTAATAAATGTGTGGACAATCAATCTTTGAACAAGTTTTGATGAAATTGATTATATCAACCAGTGACCACATTGACTACTATGAAATAGCTACTGATCACATCATGTATTTTACCGGAGCTGTGGACTGCTTAATGGGACTCCTACTGGAAAAGCAGGAACGGGGGTCTGACATCCCCTGGCTTCGTCGAAAGTGGGAGAAGCCATTGGATCATCTTCCCCCTCAAAAATATCATGAATCTTTAACAGAATAAAAACTAAGACACAACTATATCTTTCTGTGCGTACTACGAACACAAGTGTTCTGTTCTGACAAAACAAACGTGCACTTAGGAATAAAAACGAGAACTTTTAATCCCTCAGATATTATTTATACACTAATAGCTGACATATATCAGTGTCTAATAAATTTATAAAACACCTTAGTATCCTAAGTTAAATTCTGCCCCATCGTCATCATCGCTCGCATCTCCTCACTTGTACCACAAGCTAAGTTAGTGGTATAATGGTGTTTGTAACCCGCGCTTTAAAGCGATCCGTTCCACCGACACCGCATGACGAGTGACGCCGGGTTACACACTAGTCGTAAATAACATATAACTACGTGTGATTACACTCATTTAATTTTATTAATTTTAAAGCTTCATTTCGTGCCCTCTTTGTGATGAATCAAACTATACAATCACATGAGATATTTTATTTTTAACTAAGTAGAATTTTTAGCTATTTTACAAAAAATATAATAGAAATGAACGTTTGATTTTTTGACTGCGACTGCTGGGCAAGAGGTCTCGGGTTCGATTCCCGGGACGCGCAAAGTATTGCTAAGCAGTTGTAACACGGAGTCTGGAAAGCCCGGTATATGGCAATAGACTCACCTCTTATTACATGTGACTTAAAACACAAATGGAGAAAAGTGGGTGTACACTGCAGTGGCATTACGTGCGGTAATGTACACCTGTGCCAACCTCTTCGACGATAAAAGGCGTTACGAATGAACTTATCTACTTTCTTTCTACCCCTTTAATTTATTATGAATTGGAAATTATAAACTACATAGACGATGCTATTTGCCACAGGTAATGCTTTTTACCATAGGTGATGCTATTTGCAATAGGTGATGCTATTTGCCATAATTTCTAACGTTAAACTACCAAGAAGAAGGAAAAGTCCATCTTCTTCTTATAATAGCAAAAATATTTTCCTAAATCAAATGCTGGAGCATTCCTTTTCCACAGTCGTATTTGTGTTCTCACAAAATATTTAAACCGTTTATAACGAGTTTACACTCCATGCGAGCGTGGAGGGGTGCTGGGGATGACGGTGCGTGGTGACAGTGATGGTGGTAATGGTGGTAATGGTGGTAATGGTGGTAATGGCGGTAATGGCCGCCAAACGGATGGCGTGGCCACTGGTGGCGAGTTATTATAATTGCTGACTGACTGAGCAACATGCGGGCGGCTGCCGGTCAGCACTGAGGTGCACAACATTTTACATTTGGAATAAATATGATAGTTGTAATGTAAAGTATGAATTGTTTGTACCTTTTGAAAAATAAAATGTGTCAACCAAATAAAAAAACTGTCTGTCTGATGTCGATACACTATAATATGGACATCAGACTTTAATTTTCTTTCTTTTCCATGTTGATTTGTAAAACAATTGTTTAGCTGCATTACAACTAGTCAAAATAATAGAAGCACCAAAATATTCACTTCTGACAAAAATATAAACCAAATATTAACATAAAATCCACTTTTCATCTAGAGAACTGAGGGCTGAAGGCGCTCTTACCACGTATTGAAAAGTTCCCCACAGTTGCCGAGCCCTGGTGTCGCCAACTTTCCACGGAGGGCACTAATCGCTATGAGTGCTTTTTGAAATCATTCAATTATGAATATTGACCAACAAAGAAATTCTCGTGCGCACTCATTTACTTAGTGGGGAGATGCGAGTCACACGTTGCGTAACTTGATAGAAATGATTAAGTGAAATAACTACTTCGTTAGTTTTGTTTACTGGTTACCGTTACTAATCCCTGGCTTTCCGATCGTATTGTTACTGGCATACAATTATTTTAGAGCTCCTTAATTATCTAAAGTCAGGTTAACATAATCAGGTTAACATAATCAGTATAAACTCATAAACATTGTTTTTTAAGGTGTTATGAGTAGATATATTTTTCGAACTCACCAATATATTGAAATCAATTAACAATGCTAGTACAAAGCTATCAATAAATAATTACTACAGTAATCATTCAAGGACTTACTATCTATTTTATATTTATAGAATTGGGTACATTATGGTAGAGCATTATTTAAACAAAAATAGAAAAAATCCTTATGCTTAGGAGAAATTTTCTTACTCTGTTTTCCAACATTGTCCAAAAGACTGTTGATGAACCGAACGAAATATGTAAGATTCATAGCAATTGCAGTTCCATTGTCTCTGCCCACCCCCATGTATGAATCTATGTATAGTGTATAACAAAGTACTCTGTAAAAGGATTTCTATATCATATTTTATAAATTCATGCGCAATGAATGTGCCTAGACAGACAGACAGGCAGACGCGTGGCGCGTAGATTGGCCGGAGCATCGAGCAATAACAATCAGGCCGGCTAGAGGTCCAATTACAAGAGTTAACCTCTGCGCAGGGGTCACAATGTAATTTAATAAGCGGTGGCTGTGTCAGTGTGGGAGCATCTTACAGTCTAGATACTTATCGTGATTTAGACCTCGTTCTTGTAATTACCTATATGATATTGAATGCTCCTGTTATGGTTCTATAGTGGTAGACTGTAAGAGTGACGACTAAATCTATTATTTTGCCAGCATAAAACACTAGAATAGGGCTTAATGGGTTTTGAAGTACCACATCAATAAACTCTATTAGTTGGAAAACCAGTGATCAAACACAAAAAGCTAGGTATACTAGACAATTTCATTTTATGTATTTCTATAACATTTACAAAATGTCGTATACGCGAAGCAATATCTCTGCTTCTATCTTGTTATACCCACCATTTCTATCTCTTGACTGGGTTCCAGTTACACAATTTTTACATAATAAATAAAAAAAAATAAAAAAGCCATTTATTCTACTACCATTAAAGATGTTAACATTACATTTTACTATAATATTACATTTAAAAATTATCATATTTGTAATCTGACTTTACAATTAAAATTATTTATTTAAGATTATATTAGGATTTTAGATTATTAACAAAAATGACTAAGTAGTAGTCGCCTCCTCGGCGTAGGCCTCCCCCGTCTTTTTCCAATACTGTCTGTTTCTAGCTTTAGTCATCCAAGTAGGTCCTTGTCTCTCCAGAAATATATCTGCCCAGCGCTTTCTCTGACGTCCTCGTGATCTTTTGCAGTCTCTGGGAATCCACTCCGTTATCTTTTTAGTCCATTTATTGTTCGACATTCGACATATGTGCCCCGCCCAATTCCATTTCAATGACCGTATTCTTGCTGTGACATCTGTAACCTTGGTAATTTTTCTAATATCCTGGTTTGTTTTCCTGTCTGATAGCCGTATCCCTAACATGCTTCTTTCCATTTTTCGTTGACATATTGCAAGCATTTCTTCCTCAGACCTCCTTAACGACCAACACTGACATGCATACGTCAAGCAGGGTAGGACTGCTATATCAAAGAGCTTGCTTTTTATTCTGATATTGACTGATTTATTTTTCATAATTTCTTTTAAGCCCCAGTATTTTTTCCAAGCTATAGCAATCCTGCGACGTACTTCTTCCTCAGTGTGGTGGTCAAAAGAGACGGATTGACCCAGGTAAATATATTCCTTGATGTATTCAATGTGCTGACCTTCGATAATAACTGGATTGTTCTCTTGACTATTTGAGATTATTTTAGTTTTGGAGAAATTTATAGACAATCCCACATTTTGACTTTCCTGTGCTAAATCACTAAGCATGTTGGTCAAGTCTGTTTCGTTTTCGGCGAAAACAGCAATGTCGTCGGCGAAACGAAGATGGCTTAGGTATTCTCCATTTATTCTCAATCCTTTTTTTGACCAATCAAAACACAATTTTTACATAACATACAATAAAAGACGAACAACCATAACAATACCTCATCGTATATAACAATAAGACAAGTATCTACATAACAACCCATCTCCTAAACTCCTCACTGTAGCCAGGAGCTGATGTATCACAAATTGCTCGACTTAACCTCATCGCAGGGGTCACAATATAATTTAATAATGCTCTGTATGACTGTGTGTCACGTCGTGTGGGCTGAGGGAATCATTGCTGTAATTGTAATGAGATGCTCGTCCTAATTACTGGACCAATGGAGGGTGGATACATTGTCATGAGGGTGGCATTTCTGTGTATTTGTTGGTGTTAAAATTATAGTGAGTTGTTTTTAATTTTACAATCGGTGAAGGAAAACATTGTAAGGAAACATGAGCTTATAATATCTGATTATAAGTTTGAAATCGCATTGAGCAAGCGTGTTGATTGTTGCTCAAACCTTCTCTTTGCGAGAAGAGGTCTTTGATCAGCAGTACTTATTGACTGTTAATGTGATAATGTTTTCATTAGTTATTAGAGATTTTGAGATATGATTTATTAGTGCTGAGTAGTGCCCGCTAACTCAGCGGAGCGTGTGAAAACAAATAGACAATTCAATTGAACTTAATCTGAAATAAAACAATTATAGAATTAGTGCAAAATAAAAGCGAAAGCCCAACTTTCACCCTCGATCGGTACAATCGAAATTGCTGGCGTATTTTTTGCAAAACGTTTTTACTAAATTCGTAAACGAAAACTAAATAGCGTATATTTACCCACCCAGACGGTAATTACACAAAATAGATGTACGTAAACGTAAAATATCACATTACCTACCTTTTGTACCGAGTACAAATATTTGAGTAATACCAGTAATACGATATCGCGTACGATACGATAATTACCGCAAACAATGTCACTATCAGATGGTCTATTCAAGCGGCAAAGCTTCATCGTTAATGGTCTAGCAGTTTCGGAGGTAAAAACGATTGGCGCGACACACGAATTCCGGATTGTGTAAAAAATATGTTGTATTTACTATTTTGTTTGGTGTTTTTTGCATTGACGACTGTCTCGTTTGTCGAATGATTGCACAATACTGTTGATCTTGAAATCTCAGATCTAAACCTTGGACTACAACCGAAAGATTATAAGTATGTTTTGAACATTTTCAGTAAGAAACACAAATTAGAATTATCCTATTTTAGTTATTACTTTTTTCGGTTTCGCTTGAATATGTGTCTTACTAATATTGTAAATGCGAAAGTTTGTATGTTTGTGTGTACTCAATCAAAACGGCACGAACAAAACTGCGGAAGGGAGCGGGATGAAATATGGTGATGGTTATAGTCTGAAATGACACGTATGCTATCTTTTTATCATACGGACCGCGCTTATACAAACTAGTTGAGACTTAAAACAAAACAAAACGAAACACCGCGGTTAAGAAACTTTGCGTTAAGTTATTGCTTAAATATACTTAACTAATGCATTTACATTTGATTATTATTATTATTTTTTTTAATAATATAATTTTTTTTTATTTAATTAGGATTTAATTTTGTTTATTTTGATTTATAATTTAATTTTTTTATGATGGTGTGATTTTCATTGTGATTTTTATGTTATGTTCAACGTAATTGTTTTACTCCTGATTGATTTCGCTAGCAATATTTAGTCTGATCATGACATTTGTTTGTAATATGTTATGATTTATGCAAATTTGTCCGTTGATTATTATATATTTTTTTTAATTTAATTTAAGATTAAGATTCTTTATTCATAATTGTTTATTATAATGTAATGTTAATTATTATTTATATGTCATATTATTATTCAATGTAATTTTGTTAGATTCAATTTCAATCTTAATTTTTGACAGCGATTTCATTGCATTGTGTCCTTGATTATTGTTATTCGTTGATGTTTACATTGTCTTAAGTTTTGTCTTATTGGTATTTAAGTCAATTAACAGATATATATTGCATGCTGTGCTTACCTGTAAGGGATTGAGGCACTAAATTTGTATTCCTTATACTGTCAGCAAAATTTGTATCGGTGTACTCAATTGTTGGTGAGCCAAATAAATAAAATAAAAAATAAAAAATAAAATGCAATACTCTTTAAATGATCGCTTTGTTCTAGTCTAAAGTTAACGGTAGAACTATAGAACAATGTATTGTTATTTAATTACGGTTTAGAAGAGAAATCGATTAACAATCACTTCTATAATGAGTCGGTAGAAATCGCTACTTGTTTTTTTTTCTTGTCTGTGATCTATTTGATTTGGTAATGATAATCTATGAAGTATAAGTGTATGATCACTGTTTTGTAAGAGATATGTAAGTGTATGAAACTTGATCTACATCAAATTATTTTTATTGTATACCTGACCCGGTAAAGGAGCAAGTTTCACGAGTTCATGGCAATCGCCGCCGCACATGGATACCCGAAACAGCTGTGGCGTGGTTAGGAGTTTAAGGGTTGTTAAGAAATCAGGGATTGGTAAGATCGGAAATTACCCAATTGGATCTCCGAACAGCCTAGCGGGTTACCGGCGCTCATTGGATAATTTCTCTCCTCAAAAAAACCCAACACTATAGGTAACTATGTATCTCTTGTAGCTTTACAATAAACTAGACATTTCCTCATTCCTCCTAATGCAGCCTGTATGTAAAACATACACACACACTCACACACACACACACACACACAGGTACCCTGGCCTCTTGTTAGCAAACTGTACAGTTTACAGTTTATTTTCAGGCGGCCAGTCTACAACACTTCTTAGAACTAACTATTAAAACTCCGCGTTGTTTGAATGACGTCTCAATCCCATGCGCCCGCGCACAGGTGCCGCGCCGAGCTTAGGGTGGGTGCGCATGAGTGCCTACGTGAGATAATAGCTAGCTTTAATGTAATTATAATTTGTGAAATTGTAATACAGTGTCAGCACACAATATTTTTACAATTTTTTTAAAAGTTTAAATGTTGAAAATAAATCGAATCATTTTGACATATTGAGAAATTTTGATTTATTATAAAAACAACATAAATAATTGCTAACATTTTTTATAACACTTCGAATTCAGAAAAGTCCTTTTGCTTAATCATGACTTAACAATCACCTATTCCAGCACATAGCACTCACTAGCTCTACATTTAAACACTATAGAACCTCAATACATGTGCCGTCTCATCTCCTTTACAAACAGCCAGACAAACCCAATGACTCACTCGACCAACAAAAGCGAAGACACTTTGTAACACAGCACAGAATAAAACTAAACTTAATTCCAAAGCAAAGAGTTGTCGTATCTACAAATAGATCAGTAAATGCCTAATCTATGACAATACACACAGCTATCTTCTTTCGCTACCCACCTTAACCGCGGCAATATCGTTTGATCTCGGCAATTGTTCCGTTTGATGTTGCCGCCGTTACTGGTTCATGTTAACTGTTACAAATATTACTGTACGTGTCCGATGTTGGTACATTCGTAGGAAACTTGTTGGAAAATTCTCGAAAATATCGACCGAAAAGAAAAATAAAAAACGCTTTAAACTTTTAAAAATGTTTTTGTTATGTTATACCAGAATCTTTGAATTTTGTAATGTTTCGCTTCGGCTTCCGCATCTCTGACTCACCTACACTTCCTCTGTTATTGTTATTTGGCTATATGTAACATTAACATTTGGTTGAGAGGGGAAACATCAGTACAATAAATTATTTCTGTAACTTCTTTATGTGATTACGTTAACAATGATTAAGAAACTTCTGTTTCTTTGGTTATATTGTACACACATAACTATTAACTAGTGAATCAGTCCATGTATGTATGTTAAAGAATACTGTCACTTAATACACTGAAGCTTAAAGTGGCGATTAAAGCTAAAGTTGTTATCGTAGCTTAACAAAACTATAAATACATAATGTAAGCGCCGAAGGGGAGCAATTAAGCAAGCTGTTGCCCAAACAAAAGTTTCAGGTTTGTATTAGAAAATCGCAGACACGAAAACAAAACTAGACCGAACTAAATAGTAGCGCTAGTAGAGATTGCAATATAAAACAAAACCAATTACTCATTGCCCAAGTTATCCTATACAAATCAGAAAAAGCAATCTCTCTTCTCAAAATACACAAACAAATACTGAAAACTAGAACTGAAGAAGTTCTGAGAACGAATGAAAAAAACGATAATTTGTTATGAAACACTGGGAAGAGTTCATAACCAGTTTGTTTGGTAAACAGCGAGTGATTGTGGGGATCACATTAGAGGTGGACCGCTTGATCTACACACGAGGGAATATGAAAGGCAAGAACTTCAAAAAGTTGTGTAGTCTACGGAGGCGCGACTGTAAACAATCGTCACTTCTGTTAGCTTTGCTTAGTGGATTGCCGCTAATTGCTTCAGCTAAAGTAGTGGACGTGATTACAACAGCGGCCATAGCAAGCGTAGAGAAATAATTTGTTGTAATACATTTTTCTACTACACTACAGTATAAGGAAAATTATCATTTAACGCGTCGAAAGACATCGCGATAACTCAATTATGTACTGAAGAAGGGATCAATCTTTTGATTCAAGGAAATTATGCAGGTTTTCCGGTTCATTCCACCAGATACGAGGGCTGCACTAAATGTATCGGGATATGGATATTCCGTTCCCGATACTTTTAGTGCTGTGTGCTATTCCTGACATATAAAAATATTTGTATGTGATAACTCCTTGGTTTTAGAAAATCGAATACTTACTATTTGTTTATTCAAAAAAATATTCTCGGTCTTGTGTCTGTTTAATCGTTGAGAAAATGGAATTGATTCGAGAAAACTCAAGAGCGATGATTTATTATGACTTTCGAAGTGGTTTAACACAAAAACAGTGTGTTGAAGCCTCATTCAAAACCACAGTTTAGGCGACACTAAAAAAATTGGTTTGTGTTTTATGATAATTCGCATTACTTATGCATTATTTGATCTTGGATCGAATCGATCGCAATGAGTAATTATATTAGTATAATAATAACTAACAATCATAATAGCTTGACATCTTTTGAAATAGTTTCCCTAAACATATGAATGCATTGTGGATTTAAAAAGCATCTCCAAAATGGAGACGTTATAAAATTGACTGAACAAATATTAGAGCAGTACAATATATTCTTCCATTCATAAAACTAACCATAGTAGAGATTATTACGACCATTTGAAAAGAGCAAAGCGATTATCCAAAAATCGATTCATACACCCCAAATATTCGGACACATGAATGAAACACGACAATCACAATAATTACAAGTTTTTGTCGAAATATTCATAAAATCATACACAAATCCTATTTCGGGGACACAATTTGGCAAGAATAACATCCGTTTGAAAGGGTACAGAGAATCTTAAATATTAGCAATGTGTGCAAAACACGTAGTTTGAATAAATATAATGTGTATAAACAATTTCTTCAAAAGACTTGCAAATATGAAAATATCCGGATTGTGCCGGCGATTGTCCGAATAAACCCTTTTTTACAAGATTAGCCGTTGACAATGCAGTGACGGGATCGAACCATACAATGTTCGAATCCATGACTGTTCTGTCATGACAATTTATGTCATGTGCTGTCAAATTGGGCTTAAACACCGTGCGTAGTTATAATCGAAAAGAAAGTTGAAAACGTATGCACAGGTGGAAGTGAGAGATTATTGTTGTCATTAATTGAGCCTTTGTATAACCTTATTTGAACTTTAAGTCTCTGGCAATATGGAAATCGTCAGTTTTTCATACCCAAACTGTCATCTTTTTTACTCGACAAAAACGCCCCGTATTTAGAGCTCATTTCCCGAAACCGTAGCACACGAAGACGTTACCATATTTAACTAGAGATTAACACTACCATTTTGGCGGGAAGTCGTCAGTTACCGAACACAGTGGAACCGAACGCGCCGCATAAAACAGCATAAAACGGGTTAATCTCCGGCCAGTAATCCTGTAACATATGTATGTGTCGTTGCGTTTTGACGTAGATTTACAATTATTTACAAGAAATACTCGCTGCACGCCGGTTGTGTGCGCTCACGATAATCCGCGGATTAACTCGCGTCTTGTTTATGGTGCGCTGTCACCCGCCTAATTGTCTGTGGTCGGGAAAAAGCGCGGGAACGATGGGACAAAATGGCGACCGTGATTTATTTGGGGTTGATGGTTTTCACAATATTTCTAGAGCAAGATGTTTTGTGTCGAATGAGAGATGGACCGTGCGGCCGGATTATATCGGGTTCGAGTTACTGTTTTTGTTGGCAGCGTTTAGCGCGTCTTCAACTGGTGCATGGGTATCTGATTTGCTGCTCGCAGCCAGCAGAATGGCTGTCGGTGTGTCGTCTGTCGACACAATATATTAGTCATTGTCTTGTCGCGTTATTTTGAGATTTATTTGCGTCTAAGAGAATTTGTACAAAATAAAATTGTCAACAACGTATTACTTCGGGAAATAAAAGAGAATTATTGAGTTGTTATCTCTGTTTACTCTTGAAGGAATAAATTGAAGGAACAAGTATTGTAAGCTATATTAAACCGCCTGCATTATGGTAACGCGCGGCGCTGGCACTGGTAATGACTGTAAATCAATTTGAAATATTGTCACAGGTTCACTACGGGCTGGGCTCCCTAGTTCGGAAGTTATTAAACCTAAGCTTCTAACACTTCTATTAGCAACTCGTATATGTTATAAACTGAAGACGTCAGGATGATATTTAAATAGTAATAAGTTTCTTATAGCCTAAGAAAGTAACATTCGACACCTAATATTTATTTATATTTCAATCTTTTTTGGCCTTATTCGCCTCAAAAATGTCATTAAGAAAACTAAATTCGGATTCTCCATCATTAACAAAACGACGAAACACTTCCAATGAAATAAAAATTAATGACAATCAAACTTGACTATCAAATCCCCGGATATTATTTAATCAACATATCACAAACTGCGCAGCAATAATAAAGTAATTTCGCCGTTATTTATAATTTCGATGACATCAAAGCAAATGACAGTTATTTCAACATGGCGGAATCTGTAAGTATTGAGCAGTGACAGACGGAACTGGAAATTACGTCATTAACGCATGTTTAGTGCGGCGGGACGGAACCAGAGGTGATTATGGATGGCCGGCGACGGGATTTGGCGGAATATTATATGTTGAGGGAACACTCGGGTTTACCTGTGGATTCACTTGTAGAATATAATGACAATATTGTTCCCAATACAATAATTGGCTATTACATATAGTCATTACAAATCATTTAAAATTTGATGCATTTTCAAAATTTTACCCTTGTGCCGGAACGCGGATCCATGCGAGACACAACGTGTTTTCTATTGTTGTCTTATATACAAGAGGTTCTTAGTTACCTAAGTTGCATGTTTCAATCATATCTCACTATACTGTGTAGAGAATTATAAGTAAAATTACATTTAATTCAAACATACACACATTTGCGTATGTACCAATATAAACAGTACATTCTCACTACATTGCTGAGAATAAAAAATAAAAAATGTGTAGCCGCGGCACAATTACACAAAGTATCGTAATCCGACGTTATCACCATTAATATAAGAAGCCGTCGCCAATTGTCATTACTATAAATATAACGAAAGAAAAACAAACCGCAATAATATTTAATTGGCAAATATTTTCTCTCAACTAAATGTTACAACAAGCAAAATAATGTATTTCTTTAACAAACGTTGTCCAACTAAAATTAGGAGCTGTTGCAGACGTCACGTCGTCGGTGTGTGAGCTGACTCATTGTTCTACGAAACTTTAAGCGTTTTCTATTTACTATGATAAAATCTAAATCGGTGTTTAGAGAAAGGGACGACGAATTTAAGAAACTGTATTATTTTCCTTGTAAACATGAAGTCTTTCCATCTAGACCGGTAACATCACCCTTTGATAAACCTTAACCTTTTAAACTGCGATCTCCAAGCCGTTTGCCTTAAGGTTATGGCAAATCCTCTTATGTGGAGGAGATCCGTAGCTCAACAACGTGATGTTGTTTGTAACTAAACTGTACTGGTTACTTGTATGTACAAGTAACCAGTACAATTTAGTTAATTAACCAGTACAATTTAGAGAATTGGTGATATGAACCTGATAGCGAAGTTATTGCAATTGCAATTGCTCACGGATGTCCGTGAGCGCCTTAGGGCCAGTGGAATACCAGCGCAAGGTCCTGTCTTGTACATGCTGAACTGGTACCATATCACCGCTAACTTGGGATTTACGTATAAAAATATTATTATCAAATCTTGTCATAACCTACATGTCATTGTCATTTTCATTCTTTCATTGCCGCGGATAGTTAATAATGATGTGTAAAAAAAGAAATGCCAATAAAATCATACACATTAAATTGTAAGACTGTACGCATGCAATTGCAATAACTTCGCTATCAGGTTCATATCGCCAATTCTCGCTTCGATAAATAAATATATTCATAAGAGTTAAACCGTCGAACATCGCGCTAAAACTGATAATATTCAAATTGCAACTGTTTTCAATAAAATATACACACACGTACTTAATATCTGAATAACCAGTGAAGTGTAAAATGGCTTTAAGCTTTCATTTTTAATGTCTCGCAATAAAGGGCCGATGATAACAATATTGTGATAATGTGAGCGTTACTTAAGTGAGTAAACCGTTTCTACGTGTCTACGGTTATTTGGTGATGGATTTTTATAACAAAAGGAGAATACAGAACTGCTAAGCTATTCTGTAATTGTCAATTCGAAGCATTCAGAGTAAGCTCGATCGCATTCTCGCCCGTCATTGGTCGATATTATTCTCACAACCAATGACATGGTGGACCATGAGAGAAATAAAACGAAACACTATTACAAAGTATCTACGAAGAAAAAAGTACAGAAAAGGTAATGGTATTTCTTGGTCAAAAGCTTTGACTCGTTTCCCAGTGTGAAAATAATAAATTAAGTAAAATACTAAACTACCTGATAGAAGCCCTTTCCTTCATAAAATTTTAATAGTTAAACGTAAACAGTGTCGCCATCTATCGACCTAACCAGATAATTCGAAGATGTCTCATTCACATCTACAAAAAATCCTTTGTCATTTTTTTATGATAAGAAGCTAACGCGCAGACGGCTCGCTTAGTCGTATGTAGTCAGCGCTGAACCCATCACACGCAAGAGTTACAAATACGTTGCCAACCTTTTAAAAATGTGTTTGTGAGTTTTATTACCGACCTATACAATTAATCTCAACACTGGTAACTAAGTACCCTAACGAAAGCGCGTTCGGCGCTCTGATTGGTTGGTTTATTCTAGCGCCGAACGCGCTCTCGTTTCGATCACTTTAAACGTAAAGCAAATTCATACTAAGGGTACAGGCAAACAACCGTCTTATAAATATTATAAACAAGGCATAATTTTCTAGGTTTAGAATTCTAGTCCTAAACCAGGTTCCTAATTGAAGTGTAAAGTGGAAAAATAACGAACGTGAACATGACAAGATTACTTATTCATAGTAAGCTCCGCACTTAATTTAAGTACATACTTAAGTTACACATGTCCTAAGAATGTAGTAGGGTACTGTAATATCTGCCTACCCTCATCGGACAAAGATAGAGACATCCATAACTTCACGACTGTCTTCCATGGGGGTAGGCAGAGACAATGGAACGCCAATTGCTACAAATCTTACATACTTCTTTCGCTTCATCAACAGTCAGTCAGTCTTTTCCTACATGCTCGTCGGTTAATGGCATTTTTTATTTGGTCCTTCTTTAATATATCGCCAATGTGATTGCTATATGTCCGTCTAGGGCGCCCTCTACCGACGGTCCCAATTATATTCGCATTGTATACTTCTTTCGTAAATCTGCTTTCATCGAACAAATATGTAAATTGATACACAAACATAGACTTACCTTTTCTCCATTTTTAATATTGTTCAGTAGCTTCATAAAACAATGGGTGTGTTTACAGCGACGGGCTGCGCAGGCGCGGACTGAACAAGTTATTTTGAACGGCTGACAGCTGACACGTTCCTTTTCGCTGTCGATGCGTTTACATTTCACTTTACGGCAGCTGAAGTTGTAAAACTACTTGTAGTTTGTAATACTCGTACACGGTGGACGCCGTCCGTGGTAGTTTAGTGGTCAAGTAAATTGTTGAGGATTTTCACTTTTAGATGAAATAAGATTTGTTGACACTAAATAATTAAGTAGTAACTTTTTATTAAAGACTAGCTGGCTTTAAAACCTTCCCTGGATTTATATGTACAAATAATTCAAGACCAAAATTTGCCAAATACTTCCAGATATTTTTAGATGCTTAGGTAAGATTTAATAAAATTAAGTCAACTATGAATAGCATTGTAACGCTTTGATATTACTGTAGCAGGTTCTCTTCTGTATCATCTCCACTTACAGAGACACAGAGTATGAACTCTAATGTAAATGATGTTAAATATAAATACGTTATTACGTAGACTTGATCATTCATATTAGTATGCGCCGATTACGGCCCATATGATACCCATACTTCGGCAGTGGACTGCAACTAGGTGCTAATATTGTCCTTTTTAAATAAACAAGTATAGTTGATCTGAAATTAAAACGTCTTCAACATAAAGTTCATATTGATTAAGAATACAGTTAAACAAATGAGAATTTGTAATAACTGGGATGTAATGAAAACCAGTGCGCAGCTGAAACATTTTAAACCACATCAAATCTTATTTCAATTGCATATGCATTTTTACATTCACATTTAAATGATATATTACAGAATTAGCATAGAATTAATGCTAATCTCAACCTTATTGGGAAAGTAATAGGAGCGTCAAGAAGATATCTAAAATTTTAATAATTATCTTCCAAATAATATAGTATCCGCGGCATCATTGATTATCCCGAATGATGACTTTCGCCGGCACCACTCAAGTGACAGATGATCAACATTAACGTCTCATTAAATAATTAATACCATTAATAACTCAGTGTTCGAAGCCATTAATCATAAACACTTATTAATCAACTCCGCCAGGTCACAACTTGAACTCTATTACAACTGTAATAGGTACTGTAGTTCATTAATCAATCGATGTTTTATTTTACAATCTAGATCCTGGTCTGACGGTACTTTTGATAGCAATCAAAGAAACATTCATTAAATACAACATCCATTAGGAATAAACTCTACAGAGTCCGCGACAAACCGCATCTATAGGCCTAACCGCGTCCACAACGACACATGAACAGAAATAAATAAAAGCACACAATGATACTAGTCGGTCGTTTCGGAAACATCGTTTATTGCTTCATAACTTAAATTAAGCCTCTTATTAAGTTAGAATTTAAATATAAATCTTACATTAATAATAAATAGCGTCACCACTACTGTACACGTCGCTGTACACTGTCCACATATCACAGTCACTTTGCCTTTACCAAGATATGTACGAATATCTTACAAAAGACCCATCTCTCGTCTCACTAATCAACTGTGCTTCACTAAATGATCTGGCTCCTGGCTGGGGGGGCTCATGGGGGGCGCGATCCCATGTATCCGCCGGTACAGCTGGTGGTAGGAAGCTGGAGGAGGTGGAGGCAGCCGCAGCAGCGGGCTGGGCAGCGCGTACCGGCCGTACACGGACAGCAGCGGCGGGTACAGGCCCACCAGCGACGCGTACGGGTTGCCGAACATGGGGTGCAGCAGCGCGCCGCGCTTGAACGCCGCCAGCCGCGACCGGGACGCCGCCGTGGAGCGCCGCCGCAGCTTGCCCGTCGTGCCCCCGATGAACACATCATCCGAGGAAGGGTCCAGCATCCAGTAGTTGCCCTTCCCCGGGTCGTCGTAATGTCGCGGTACCTTCACGAAGCATTTGTTCAGGCTGAGGTTGTGCCGGATAGAGTTCTGCCAGCCCTGTTTGTTCTCCTTGTAGTACGGGAAGTTCTTCATGATATACTCGTAAATGCCGTTTAATGTCAGTCTTTTCTCAGGGCTGCTGCGGATGGCCATCATGATGAGAGCATTGTAGCTGTACGCCGGCTTCTCATTTTTCTTCTCCTCGGGGAGTGTGGAGGAGCCGGGCGGAGGGGTCTCGGTGCCCGTGACATCGAGCTCAGTGTCTGAGGGTGAGGGAGACCGGGACGATGCTTCGGGGAGCAAGTTCCGGATGGCGAAGCTGTGTGGCGCTGTCATAGTGGTGCGACATCTCGGGCGGCCGGCACTCGACTGGCCGCGGCCGCGGGCGCACGGCCCCGCCTCTCGGCGCCGCCTCTACGCGACCCTCCTACCTTCAGCATGGTTACTACTACACAAGCTGCGACCAATTAGCACTCTATTCCATGCACCATAGCGTCGACATTCGTTTGCATTACACTGAGTTTACTTAGCATATTTAGTAAGGGAATGCCCATAGGGTTGTCGGGGTTAAAACATTATACAAATTAAAATGATCCGTCATGGTTTTGTAAACAGTTTTTTCTTTAATATTTCACGCGTTGTTTAGCGGTTTATTTAGTGCGTTATTATTTGTTGTTGGCTGTTAATAGTTCAGCAGATGTGCGGGTTGCTCGTGTACGAGTATTAATTGTTGTTATTTGACAAATAGTTTGTTGCGTCATCACAATAATGTGTGACAATAGGTTTATTACTTTAATTTATTGTAGCAGAAAGTAATTAATTGTAACATTTGTAACCGTCATTAATCGTGACGGTATTAAAAAACCGTATTTGAGTTGTGACTGGGTGAAAGTTTGATAACTCTATTGTCTCGTAGCACAAGGCTACGAGCGTAGGCCGCGGCGTAGCACCGTAGTATCTTACTTGACAAAAGAAAGTACTTCGTAGTACTTACTGCACCTGTAAGGAGCCTAACCGAGCAATCGTATTGAATGTATTTTATTAGAAAAACTAACAATTCTACTGATAATTACGATTCTTAATAAGAAGTGCTACGAAAAGCGTAGCATGATAACTTGTTATTTCATTACAACAATAAGCATTTTTATTGACGATTTATTGAACTGAAAAAGCATCCATTTTTTATAATAAATTAGAAACAATATCTTATAAAACGTGTAGTCTTGCTATGCCTCGAAAATAAGAATTAGTTTCGGATTAGTTTAGCAATACCTAATAGCACACTATTCTTTTTGACTACCCTCCAAATACCGTGGTTGCAAAAAACGACAGGCACGCCCCTTGTCACGTTGGTTAATATTGCTCATAATATCTTGGCACTATTCCCCTTTGCTTACCCATTCTCTGTTTGTTGTCTACGAAAAATTATAGGGTCATAGTATAGGACGATATTGTATAGAAAATATTTCAATATTTTTACGCACACAATTTTTTGTTATAATACGTATCCGTACATGTTAGGTAAACGTTGTTTTGATAAATAAAAATTAATTAGTTAAATACGCTTTTAAGACTTCTTCATCATCATCATCAATACCAGTCGGAAGACGTACATAACTGGACAAAGGCCTCCCCCTTAGTCCTCCACGCCGATTGAAAGCTCGTCACCTGCATCCACTGGCTCCCCGCGACTCTGGTGATGTCGTCGGTCCACCTAGCGGTCTGCCCATGCTTCGTCTCCCGGTCTGTGGTCTCCACTCGATCCCTTTCCTGACCCAACTTCTTATGAATTATGAAATTAGTGCTTTATGTATTTAGCAATGATTTTGACGATTAATTATTTATTGATAACATTTATATGGCTACTCTCTAACTAATAACTACTGAACAACAACTGGAAACATGTGTACAACATATATATGAAGGTATTTAGAGCTATGTCAAAAATGAAGCTGATATTCAAAGATGACTTTAATGTCAACCGACTGCACGGTTAGCGCGGTGGCTAGGCAACCGGCTGCCACGCAACGTGTAGCGGGTTCGATTCCCGTACGGAGCGACTATTTGTGTGATCCACAAATTGTTGTTTCGGGTCTGGGTGTCATGTGTATGTGAACTTGCATGTTTGTAAACGCACCCACGACACAGGAGAAAATACTAGTGTGGGGTAACGTTTTAAAAAAAGAGCTGATTTATTTTTATTTTTTTGATATATATATATATATATATATATATCTGGTTCACTATATATCCAGATATATAGTGAACCAATTCGTCGGGGTCACGACCCTCAGCATTGAGGATAAACGACGCAAGGAGGAGGATATATATATATTTTTTTTGATAACAAAGACTATTTATCATATGTATAGATAGAAATTCGTAAATTTTCAAATAGTATTCTAAAACCCAACATCACCTCCATTAAGGAGCACCTACAAATAACCAACAAAACACTAACAAAATAAAACAACATCACATCTATACAGTTTCGTAGATTTTCCCGGAACACGACGTTACATCGCAAGCCCCGCCCCCGCGCCACGCCCACCCTGTGCGTGTCCGTGTTTGTTTACACACACAACCAACACATGCACGATTTTACGTAGATACACGATGCAGGCATACCTGTAGGATGGAACTAGTATAGCTAGACTTTGTGTGAAGAAGTAGTTGGTTTATATAGATAGTAGCTATGTATGTGTGTGTGTATGTTGAAATGTCTGGGCTTCAGCAGTGTCGATATGTTTATGTATGTGTATGTCTATGTACTACGTACTCGCTACGATGAACTATCTATGTTTAGTATATATGTAGATGAAATTAGAGAAGATATAGACTATGAGACTATTGTCTACGTTTTCGGTCTGTTCGTTGGAACAGACAGCAAGTGTCATTTTTTAATAACGTTGTTCCATAATATTAATTTCTCCTGTGTCGTGGGTACGTTTACAAACATACAACTTCACATACATATGACACCCAGACCGAAACAACAATTTGTGGATCATATGAAGAGTTGTTCCATGCGGGAATCGAAACTCCGATCCGTTACGCGACAGCTGGTTGCCCAACCACCGCGCCAACCGTGCAAACGGATTTATTAATTTTTTTTTTATTTCTAAGCGTAGAGTAAAGGTAAACCGCTTCTTTAAATCAGGTAGTGAACCCCTAAACCTTTTGTATCACTTTTTGACAGCCCATCACTTTATAACACGTCCTATTCGGAATTTCGCAATCATAAAACTTTAGCATACTTTAACTTTTTACTAAACCAGAGATCGAAATTACGATCATCTGTTGGTAGTTGCACTTGCAGCTACTAAGCTAGTGAAACAAATAGATATAATTATGGAATTGACCAATGGTTAAAACAACAAAATTAATTACATACTTACTCAATCATACTAATGCGAAAGTTTGTATGTTTGTTTATTACTCCTTCACGTAAAAACGGCTGAAGCTATCAAAATGAAATTGAAATAGGGATAGAATATGGTCTGGAATAATACATAGACTACTTTTTATCGCACCGAAATGCGGGCGAAGCCGCTGGCGGAAGCACATAATAGGTACTTACTATACGTATTCTAATGCGAAAGTAAATTAATTTTTCGTCTTTATTAAACGTCCCAATGGATTTCTTGACTTAATTAGGAGGCTGGAGATATAGTTTACTTTTTCTTTGACCACGTAGAATATAGGTTACTTTCTTCCTCTAATGAATAAGCCTCTGATACCACTTGGTTCCATACTTCCATCTAACTACCAACCTACCTACATATTTACAACAACTCCTTTGTATATAACACATTACTGTAACAAGTCGCAAATATTTTTTTATTTGTGAAGCTAACAGTAACAGGCGCTAGGCGTCTGCTGTACGAAAGGAGGGTAGGCAGAGTGATAGCCGTCGCAGGGCCGGGCGCGACCGCGGCGCGTGTTTATACTACGATTGAGCCAATTGATACGGAACGAGTAGGGGGGGCACGCTGTAGTGGTAATGTGGGATTAGTGGGAATGTGTACGGAGTACGGACTAGAGAAATATTACTCAAAGTCAAAGTCAAAGCATTTGTTTCAATTAATCCTAAATTAGGCACTTTTGAAACATCAAATTGAATTGTCCGTCAGTCTGTCCATCAATGAAGTTAGGCGCTCCTTCCAAAGTGTTGCTTTGATACTAAGATTGGTATGTAACATTTCCTTTAGGTAAGTATTTTTATGATACCTAGTATGATAAAGCTAAAGAGCGCAGCGACCAACTCGTTAAATAGAAAAAATAAAGTAAATAATGTTCTTCTTACAAATAGTAAACCTACATAGTTGATCTTCTAAAAGACAAACTTGCCCATCCATTTATTTCTATGACTTACAACAACATGGCCTCTTTTTGTTTAGTTCAGATTTGTTGTCTACAAATCCGTTAACATTATTCTAACCTCAAAATCTGAAATAACGGACTCTATCCGTCCTGTATCATACATCATGGTACCACTAGTGCAGCGGGTAGAGAGCGCGCAACCAGCCACAGTCGTGTTTAGTGGCAGCCGACAAATATTTAACAACGAATATGTGCGACGTATGTAAACCCGCCCAAATATACTGTTATTACTTACATACTTTATGTATATAGGAATACGAAACGAATTTTCAATGAAAACTGATAATAAAATATTTTAGAAAGATAACATAAAATGGGCAGATGCCACGAAACACAATGCAAATATGTACCACAATTCTAAAAGCACTTGAAATTGTAGTGTTGTTGAAATTGATTGAAATTATTACGTGGTTGTATTTTACAGTAACAAGCTTACTGCTAGAGATATAGTTGCATCTCTACATCTTACATCGTTGGTTCCAGATTTCTGTCTCTCCCTATTAAAAATAAAGATGACTGTAGATACAAAAAACAATACAGTAAGTAGTTTCCAAACTTCATTAAAACGACGTCACGAAATCACAATTAAAACAAAAAACAGCCCGCTGCGCCAAACCGACACAAAGCTGCCAAAAAACTGTTCGGAAATGTTTGAAAGTTGGAGCGACGGCACTCGTTACTGTTTCCCAGTAAATACTAAGTAAATAAATAAATACGACGAGTCGTGCGTGTTTTTGTCCAGATTGGAGCAATTACTCGTCCCACTGTGCGAGTCGGGAACGTGCGAAACAATGTTTCAAATTGTTGGTTGGATTGTCAAAATCGCTTCGGAATGTTTTTCCGAACGCTTTTCAGATTATATTTTTAGAAGCAGAGAGATGTACGAGACTTAGGTAGCGAGTCTTCTTTGCTTTTATTCATTTCATAGATTTTCGCAATACTGAACAATGCTGAATTTCATTGATTTGGATTTGTTAAATAAAACTTGTATTACTTTGGTGTACTTCTCTTGGCTTGCGTGTTTAAAGGTGTTATTAAGAAACATCTTAAAATATTGCCTACGTCAATTACCTATACTATTATTTATTTGCAATTGCAGTAATTAACTAAGCGTCTATCACATAATAACACATTTAATACATCAAAATGTTAACGCAAAAGGGGTGATTTGAACCCCTCAGATAAACAAATACAATTGTTTTTAAAGCAGAGTTCTGTTTACAGAGCACAGCTTCCATTAATTGAAGAGATGCAGGGCTTCGGCCCATGTTGATGTGGACACGGTGTGGGGCTTCTTATTGGCCTCACAACTAATAATAGACAGTTTACGTAAATACAAGAGATGACCTAAAAGTGATGCCGTCACTATTTTTTTATTATCATTTTGTTGATGGTACCGTACCAATTTTGATACAAGTTTAGAGAGATTATTTTATTTGGGAGTAAAATACTGCCCTTTTTGAACAGGCTATCTTCAAATGTTAACTGCAAGCAAGCTGAAGTTTATATCGACTATATATGTCAATATTGACTTTACATAACTGCAGTCGACAGAACATTGTTAATATGATAACTGCTAGCAGTGAAATATAATGATTAAGCAACGCAGTTCATAATATTATCAGCCAGCTAGACAGACTGCACAATTCAATATTTGAAATATACAAGCTAACATAAATTGTCTCAAGAAATTAGGAAAATATATAGGATTCAAATCCTTTTAAAATAAAACAAGCAGTAACAATGGACCACCACACCTCCTGACACGCTGGCATCACTCCTGTCTACTCTCATTACCCGGTATTTAGCCACCGTACAGTAAATGCAGAAGTTTCATATTGAACCTAAATCGACATTTCTTTATTTCCTAACTTCGTGTGTTTTGCTATTAAGGTTATGGCATGATGGTGTTTTTAGAACTAAAGACTGATAGGTTTATTAAGATCTAACGACCTCTTGTTAGGAATTTTTGATTATTAAATGCGTCAATATAAGTTTCTACATGCAACTGAAAATGCATACAATATATTACATAAAATCAGGTATCCTTGTTAAGAAATGGACTTTGGGATGGTCTTAATCGACCTTTTTTGGAAAGTTCCTGTCCAGTGACACAAGTCTGATCTCATGGTCCTCACCCAGCCCAGTGCGGGTCTACCCGCCCCTGGCGCCCTCTGGCGTGCGAGTGGCAAAGCGCCGCGGGTGCGCGCGCGCATTCGTGCTCAATTTGTTCAATCCCGTTTTGTTTGAAATTCTATTGTTGTGTGTTGTTTTTTTATTCGAAATTAAGTTGCTGGAAGAAAGGGTGACTAAAGTGTAGTTGTGCAAATAGTGAACATAAAAGATTTACTTGTTATAGTAACTGCTACTGTGTTCTCTCAAATTGAAAATTAATGACTCAATTTATGCTTATACCTTTGTAGTTTGTGAGGGAAAAAGATCGTTCGATCAAGATATCTTGAGAAAGAACAAAACATGTCATGATTTCCAGTTGCAATATATTCACTACGATTTGAAGCAACGGAGGTTCCTCAATTTCCGAAGACAACAACTTGAAACAAAATCTTAAACACGAAATAAGATCACAAGGAGCTAAACACGAAATGAAACTCAGCAAAGTAGGTGTCTCATGGTAAGGAGGCGCGGCGCTCTCCACCCAGCGCCAGTGTGATGTTGTTGAAATATTGATTAATATTGTCGCCATGTTGGATTGGCTCTCCAGCCGGCACGAGTGCGGAAGCCGCCCTCTCCCGGATAACGTTCCGGTTTCCAATAGATACTTCCCACCTTTGTTAGACACGAGCACTCTTCAAAAATGTTCCCTTTATTTCAAAATATACCATTCATATTTGTAAAGAAATGTTGTTAAAGAACGCTCAATTGAGCAACCGCTAAAACAATGGCGCAGCTTTATGTGATTCAAGTATTGTTCGCTTACTACGAATGTTCTGATTAGTTGAGAGGACGCGTTCTTTATAAACACGTGAGCGTTTAACCACCGCTTTTTAAAGTTCAACTTTAAAAATATATAGTACAGAGTACATTTTCCAGTGTTTGTATATTCCGCTATGTTTGAAACTCAAGTGGCTTTTTAAATAGCTGAAGTAGGCAGCACCTGGACGCTAGTAGTAATAAATCGACTGTTTCCAATGTACACTTATAATAAACAAAGCAATATATTATAAATATTTCAAAGAACGTCTAGAATGAGTACATTAATGTAACAATTCCTTCCTGTTCACTATATGATGAGTATGTACTTACTATACTACGAGTATATTCTACGTAATATAATTTAATAATTTGTTATCACTGCCGCTGCCTTGTTGGTCAAGTGGTCAGAAGGATCTCGCAAAGAATTATTTGGTATTTAGCGTGTTTTTAAAAGTTTTTAGTTATGTATGGTGAATGACATTTACCTCGCCCCTATCACAAGGGACTTATAAAATGGGTTTAAAGAATTTCAATGGAAAAGCCACCACATAATACTTTTTAGTAGATATTCTTGTATTTTAGCTATCTATATCTTAACTACTTAGTATGCCAAGGAGCTATTGTACCTGTGTTTACAAATAAGTTGTAAATGATCCCGACAGTTCTTAAAATGTAATAATGTTACAAACCTTTTATTAGCAGATGCTACTATAAATCCTGACCTCATGGAGTTGTTGGGCCATAATGAAGACAATGCCAGAGACCAGCTATACATCTATCATGACACATTTTTTCCACAACAATGTAAAACGTCAAAGTAACCTTTAGCGTCCGCCATTTTTTGTATCTGTAGCACGTGCACAGGTGTTCAAAATGTCGGCGTTTGACCACAATGGCGCCAAAAATAAAACTGTTAACAGAAATAACAGAACATAGAAAAAAGCGACAACATTATTGGCTCGCGAGCAGATGCAGTAACAGATATTTCATTATTAAAAACTCTTTAAGTTGTCACGTTTTTCTAAATAGCGACTGATTATTTTACACAATGCTACAGTTGCAGTAAGTAAAGCTGGGCAAGTTTTCCTTGAATTATAATATTGTCGGTCGCTGTTGCAGGAAAAAATGTGGCGAGTCGCGCCCCCTTTTAATTTTTGTCGATTGAAAGGTATGTTGACATGACATATTGTACCGGTGATCTATTTGTATACGTATGTAGGTACCCAATATTAGGAGTTTCATTTAAAACCTGCTTAGTTACCTGTTACGTAAGTAGGTTTACTAAAACTAACAACTCTTGCAATTTTTCCATTATAGGTATTCTTAGTCGTTGCATACACTATGCTATAAGTATACTATCATCATCATCATCATATCAGCCACGAGACGTCCACTGCTGACCATATGCCTTCCAGACTTCCAGATAGACCGGTTGGAAGCGACCTGCATCCAGCTCCCAAGTATACTATGCAATTTATAAGACTCTTATAAAAATACATCGACATTGCAAATATACCAAAGGTTAAAACTCCAGCGCCAGTTATCGAGGGAATGGTTGTATACCGCATGTTATGTTGGTCAACACGGCATCGCATGTAATTGCTTTAGTTTGTATGGGTAGTTCTTCGAAATTCGATTCTTCGACTGATTCATATGGCCAAAATTTTATTCCACTTTAAGATCTGTAACACGTGTTCATATGAAAATAGGTATACCAAATAACGTATATTCGAATGAGGGACTCGTTTTTAAAAAATAGTTTTCGAGATATCGACGTTCGAATATTTTCTGCCCAGATGAATCAGAAATTGTTACAGATGAATCTGTTTAACAATTGAAAATTGTATGTAAATGAGCTCTGTATCACTACTTTACAAAATTTCGCAACAGAGTAACTGCATCTACTTTCTGTTTAGTTAAACATTACTGATAACGAATATAATCACCAAAAGTCTCCTACACGTCAGGTTTTTTTTTTTTTTATTAATGTAAACGTATGGTATACGCCCAAATTAAATACGATTCGAACCATTTTAGTTTCTTACTGAGGGTAGATACTAAAATAAATGTCCATAATCGTTTATTACGATTGTCACTTGTCATTTAACTCTTTTCCGTGAGCTGTTCTCGGTGAATTCGAGTAGCTTTTTACTTTTTTTTAGTTCAAAATGGCTAAAATCGCTAAACGTACTTGTGTTAATTCTGCAGATTCATTTTGTTTTATATGTGGCTCGTTTACAACTTCTACACAAAGAAGAGTAATCAGTGAAAATGTTAAGATGTTATACGAGAGTTATTTTGGTTTTACTATCGGTCACCAAGACAAAGAATGGGCACCTCACCGATGTTGTGTTACGTGTATTGCAAATTTAAGTAACTGGATGAATGGAAAGCGTTCTTCAATGCCATTTGCTGTCCCAATGATCTGGCATGAGCCTACTAGCCATGATGTGGACTGTTACTTCTGCTTAACAAATGTCGTGGGCTTTTCAAGAAAAAAATCGTTAAAAATCCATTTCCTGCATTCTCATTTGGATTTTTTCCCGCAAAACTTAGGAGCTGTGAGTGATGAACAGGGGGAAAGGTTCCATCAGGACATCATTACTATGAAACAACGATACCAAGGTCGATGGGATCCAGGGATGTTGGGAGATCATTGTTGGTTCCTCATGAGAGAAACTGACCTTGATTATAAAAGAAAATCGCCATAAAAATCCACCTGAACCTTTGGTTTTGGCTTTTTACTATAGATTTGGTCAGGTTTATTGTAATTAATTAAAAAATATTTGTGATTAATTATTTTTTTTTAATTTTTACATTACCAAACCACAAAATAGCCCTGAAAATAGTAAAAAAAAGAATGTACAATAACAGAAAATCCTGACGTGATGGAAAAATTTGGGCATCAGATTTGGCTTTAGCGATATCGGTTTAACCAGAATATAGTACTCAGCTTTATGTTGCGCTCCATACCCATTTTTTTGTAGAGTAGTGTAATTTATTTTAATTTCAGGTTCTTTTAATTTCTTTTTAGCATACCATTTTCGAGTACTTTCACAGACACAGAGAAGTCACGAGCATTCATCATCACGCTTGCTCAGGGCGGATTAGCAATTTCAGACTCATATTAATTACATTCCTCAAAAAAAAAGTTTTTAAATTATAGCTATAACCTTTATAGCTAAGTTAATTTAAAAATAAGACTAGTAAAAAAATGTACAACGAAATCAATAATTTATTTTATGATTCATATGCGGTTTTGACCATACGAATCAGGCACAGATAAATCAGGATTTTGCTTACAATCATGCATAACTCATGGTATATACAGACTTCATTTTTGTCATTTTTCTACATGAATGTATAACCAAAAAGCATCACACGAAACATAGATTGAAGTTTTAAAACTGTAAAGTAAATTTTATAAAATAGGCATTGTAATCAGGATGCTATGTAAACCAAACACAGATGAATCAAATATTTACTTTAGTAACACCTGGATCTAAGCCATACAGCCGCACGTCCGCCTCCTAGATTGTCCGTTGCACGCCTGGTTTCCCTCCGCACAGGAAGCCAGACTCTCATTATTAATACCCGACCAAGTATGGTCATTCGCAGCTTACGCCATATTAATCAGTATTATACGCCGGACACTTCTTATTTATTTATTTATAATCATACTAACATAGTTATAACGAATGCATTTTTTTTTTGAAGAGGACAACTCATCTCCTTTCGATGTAATTATAATTTATATTGAAGTATCAAAGGGAAAATGCGAAATCGACTACTTTGTTCCGGAAAATGGCAAACGGACACGCCATATGAATCAGAAGAACAAGCTTTAAAAAAATATTATGTACCTAGACTGCAATTATTTAAAAAATATTATTTGTCCTAGTAACTGAGATAGCTAAACTATACTAAAAAAAATATTACATGCCGTTTTGTTAGTTGGTTTCAAAAATATTCCCATAGACATCGAAAATTTTGTCTCTGAAGAACTACCCGTATACAACACGGACACTTTTAATGATAACTTCACTTTGTACGACGGAGAAACGTTTTGGACCATTTACTTTGACATTATATTGTTCTCTGTTTATTTATTTACTTAGCATTTAGAACATAATATCTTAACATAAATACAGTTGCATCTTTAGGTTTTTCCAAAACGAAATGGTACGATTCTAAACAGAAAGTTAAGTTTCGATATAAAAGAACTCAGTTATTTAATCGTTACTTAACCCAGTCATTAGCAATTGGTTTCAATACAAAATCATTACTAAATAAAAGTTTAAGTAATCCTTAAATGTCTGTGAGTGCGGCAGTTAGATAATCTGATGTGTTTTTGATTGATTCTTGTGCATATGAAAGTGACAGCAAGTTCAGCAACTATTACAAACTACAGAAGTTCGATAACTAGTCTACTTCCAGAGTTCACCCTCTAAAGCCCATTACCGCCATAATTCCACCACCACCCCTTCACCGCTCGATTTCTCCCAATTTGTAAAACAAGCCCTCAAATCGCCATAAACGAGATTGCTACATACCAACTTTTTCAACATCTGTCGCGGCACGGCCCCGTGTCCATTCTGCCAATTTTTTTCTTTTTTTTACCGCGCTCCTTTTGCAGTCTCGATCGGATTTGTCTCCGGGGGGTCGGATTGTACCGCTAACGATTGCTTGCGAGCACTGTTGAGGTTGGTGCACGTTCTCGCTCTTTGATTGTCCGAATGTGACGGATTTGCGATTTTAACGCTATTCAGGAAATGGCATTTGAGCAAAGCGGATTAGAGAAAGGACCCGACAATGGCCGGTGTGGATTACAAACTTGTGAACAAATATTATTGAGAACTTTATTCCTAGTTTGGACATCATTTAAAATGTGTTTTTTGTATTGTTTTTTTTATTTGTAGTGTTTGTTATTAGTCATCTGTCAGTCATATTCACGATGTTTTAGTTGATGTAATAACTTTTATCTTGTTGGGTTTTATCGCTTAATTGTGTCCATTAAATCCCAGAGGAGCCAAAGAGTCACAAAAGAGTGCCGATTTATTTATCAATAAAATTCTTATTATAATAAATTCTACGTACAAAAGTGTAGACGTGAGAATAATATTTGGAAGCTTTCTCAAGAGTGAAGCAAAGCAAACAAGCCTCCAGAGAGTACCGACGACATCAATTGTTAAATAAATCATCTGCCCACATTCTTACTTGTATCCGATTTAATTAAGTCGTTTGCGACACGTGAGGCTGAATGGAAGCGCGCCTTGGCATTGTGTGCGACTAGTGTCGCATTGTTGCCAACCAGTGGGAGGTTGGCCCGGTTTCCGAACGCACCTGTCCACGTCACGGGGATTCGAAATTCAAATTTAAAATTGGAACGCTAAAGTTGATATTGGTTTAGTATGGACGATTGGCGTGGGTCTTCAGAGGAAAGGCGAATAACATGCTTAGCTTATGTTACAACATGTGACGGGTTCATTATATGAATTGCAGAGTGCAAATTACGTTTCATATCGTCAAAAATTAAGAAACTTAATTTGTTAAACATTTTAATTTGATAGATAATCATCATCAAATGAATGAAATAAAGACTTGCTTAGTTATTGAAACCTAAAAGAAACTTTATCAGAACTGCAGAGCATCTTTCGTGAGATCCAATTTTGAATAATTCTAAGTATGTACTTTACTGTGATCACACAAGTAGTGTAAGTACTAAATATTCTATAGTATATTTCACGTTTAATAAAGATACAATAAGAGCCACGAAAACAAAACAAGTCTACTTACTATCATCACTTTCAAAGAGTGACGTCAAATCCCGTAGCAGAACACAAGTATAACAGCCATCCGAGCGCCGACACCGCGTTAGAAGTATTGTAGAAGTGTAACAATACAGAAATAATTGATCGTCACGTCGTCGCATGCAGATGTCGGTGCACCCTTTATACGGCATAAGACAATTTTATTATCATCCTATGTATAACAACTAACAACTGACTTAACGAGCGCCACAAGATGGGTGACACAAACCTTTTCACGTATTTTGTGTTTAGATACAATTTCTGGGAATATTGAAATGTAATTAAATCTGTAGATATAGAGTGTTTATTTTCATTGTTGAATCATTGTGTTTTTAACAGGATCTTCTTATTGTTAAGCTTGTTAAGCTAGTGTGTTTATATTGAAAGGTATGCTCTTTCGATTAGTAGGTAGCTAGAATTTGTTCATTTATGTCTTGACTCCTGCTAGGTCCTTGCTATCTAGGTCCTCCTTTAGGTGCAGATGGTGGCCACCGGGGAGGTTTTAGTGCGGTAAAAATCCCACACTCCCTAGTTTTGTCCCCAAAAAGCTAGGCGCCTTTTGAAGGTTTCCACCCGTCAACAAAAAAAAAGGTCCTTGCTATCTAGACTGCCTAAATATAGAGTTCATTCATTTTAATGATTTATATTTTAACAGAAGAAGAAATTTCGTGACTACTAGGGTTGATTTTGTTTTAGAAGCTTTCCAATCAGACTACTTAGGCACACAAAGCGATCTTATCAAGGATTTCACATCATCATCATAAACAGTCTATAAGTCGCCACTGTTGATAAAAGGCCTCTCCTCAAACAGAGAAAGTTTAAGCATTAATCACGACGCTTGCTCATTGCGGATTGACGATATCAAACTTATAATTAGAAATTATAAGCCCAGGTTTCCCCATGATGTTTTCCTTCTCCGTTAATCAGTGCTGTCTAAATAATCTTTATCAAGGATTTAGTAACATGTATTTAATTCTCAACTCAATTGCATATTTAATCTTCAATTCATCAATGTACAACATACAACAACATTTACTAATCAATCCTTAAGCTAACAAAAACTGGCGACTTGCTTCACAATCGAATAAAGTAGAAATATTGTCAGTACAGTAATCTATCATCATGTTAATAAAGAGCCTTCCATTCCATCCACAACATGCCAACATCCTGATACTGAGTGTCTTACAACAGTTTACAACACAATTGGATGCACAACACAAAAGTTTCAAGTAACGGTAGCGTTCCCGCCGAGTCAATGACAGATGCCTCCATCATGATGGATTGTTTTGGGTCTGTTAGTCTATGGTACAATAGTGGCATCCGTACATTCAGCCAGTTACAACCACCACTTACTTGGAAACTAGTTTACATGTCAATTGGGTAATTTAAGTTTAGCATCAGGTTTTGGTAAGGTATTCTGTGGAAACCTGGCAGGGTTTTTGAACTGTTTTTACTGCAGTGTGTTTTAGTAGGCTAGGAATGTTAACGGTGTTTGTATGTGTTGTTGAATACTATGAATTTTGTCACGTGTACCTAATAGATATTCTATAGCGAACGAACAATATAACCTACTTTCATAATAGTGTTTGCAAGAGACAAGATACATATATGACAAACACAAATTGTTCGTCTTGATTGAGGAGTAATAAGTATGTGTAGTTGTAAGTTTGTAAACTCACTTAGAACATTATTTAAATAAAAATGTAAAGTACAGCTACCTATAAAGTGTTCCTCATGAATTTAATTGAACTGCACAGTAAACAACGTCTTCTACTGTCTATCTACAATACTTCTACTATTTTTATCTCTGTTTACACAACAAGTCCACATCGATGCTGCTCAAAAAATATACAAATCTCGTAACAAAAACAAAATCCGCTGGGACAATGGCACTCATCATTACGAAAACATTAACGCACGTCGGCCTGCGGGGCGCCAATTATTTTTACTTGCAACCCCATCACGCGGTTATTATTCGCACTGGCAACACTTACACTCGTTCATCATCGGTCAGTCGCGTGCCTCCCTGCGTCGCACGCGACTCCATGGGAGCTGAGCTTTTTAAAAACACTGTTTTATATTAAATATTGTCTCGTCTGTTTGTTTATTGTTCAGCGATCTGTTTTGATTCAGCCGAGGAGTTTGTGGTTATACTATCCATTAGAGAAACTGTTCTCCCGATCGAGTAGGTTTTTCTCTGAATTTACTACTTACAACAGTTTGTCCGATAGTTTTCTGAAGCGAACTCCTTCCAAGCTGCCTCAAAGTACTTACCTATACAGTTAATGGGAACTCTCAAAACTAAAGTTCTTTCCATCCTTCATCATTTACAACAACAACAAAAAAAGCAAAGCCAAACTTAGATTTGCTCTCCAAAGTAGGTAAGTATTTAGTAGGTCTGTACTTACACTGTATTTCAAACATGTATATTTTGAATTTGCTTCCATCGAACCATAGAACTCACATTCTCATGAGTGTTCCTGTGATACTCATTCCTTATTCCACCGTTAATCTTTAATTCTCACACTTCCGCCTGTCCAACTTCGCAATGACTCTCCATTCTGAAGTTAGTTCTTAAGTACTCTTCTCTCAGGACACCCACCACTTCAAAATTCCGGCACCATTCTTCATCCCCAGTTTAAAACATACGTTAGAGAAATGAAACACAATTCCCACTGCATATTGATTTAAATCTCTAAAAGATTTTCTCATACTTATTAGTAAGACTGCACTCAGAAATCAGTGAACTTACATAAACTTAAGCAATGAATGCGCGCCGGATCACCGGAGCGCGCGAACTTGCACAAAGGCCGCCATGTTTAACAAATAACCTTAATCTGGAATTCGCGCCATTGTCACACCCTGTTTACGGCGTCCGGCCGATTAAGCAGCCAATATTCCCGCCCATTGTACGCTCACCAGATTCGCCACTCAATCATAATAACATTTGTGGGAATAAACTCGATTTCTGCATTTTTCTAATTGTGAGAACGTATTTTTTATTCGTAATTGGTTTTCGACAGATGTTAATGAATTCAATTTTCAATCAGTAATTGATATTGCGCCGGCGCCATTGTTCTGGGTTCACTGTTGCAATTATTCGCGAAGAAACTTTCACTGTAATAACGGTACACACTGTTATTATAAATTGTTAGCCGCTTGTTAGACGTTTCTTTAGATTTTACAAATTGAAACAGAATTATGACACGTCATGAGATATTTTTGTATGAATAGCCGCGGAACGGATAAGTGTAATTTTATGCTAACGAACGATATTATATTTTTACGTATCTAGATAGGTACCAATTTATCATTCGCAACTGAGAAGCAAATATTTACTTATACTTATTTTCATAATAACGAATGAAAGTGCAAATTCACCGCAGTCTAATTATTGAAACATCCGGGTGATTTGACTATAAAAAACATGTTTGGAATATAATATTGAAGCTCAACGTATACTGTTTATGTTTTCGCTCTAAAGGGTAACTCACAAAGCCACACCGCACACCGCCTTTAGTCATCGAACGTATCAAATTAGCGTCAAAATCCTAAACAAACGGTCGATTGTTCTGAATATTGCTAATCCCTGCATAATACAAAAATAAACTATAGCAAAATAGGAAAACATTGCGTTGGAATTGACTGTGTTTGTGCAACGGTGTCGGTTACCGTGCGAGGGGCCGCCCGAGGGCAGTGCTGCCAACCTCTCGGGGAAAACAATTAAAAGTATAAAAGAAGGCTGGCTGGTGCCCGCGGCGCGGCTGTGGGAATGCACCCATTGTTTCTGATCTCATTGGTGTTCACACGGCGCGCGGCAGACAGCCGGTGTCGAACCAAAACAATGCGATGTCGATTCGCGACCCAATCGGCCTCCACATATGGCGGTTTTGTTCCACTCCCGATACATGCTCACTGAGCTGAGAGTATTCCACCTCCGGGAGTTTGCCTTGCTAATCATTTGTGGCGTGACACAATAAAACAATGATGTATGGGTTCGCTGTAATTGAACTTTCGAAAGTATTCGACCGAATGGAAAATATGTTTTATTACTGAACTAACTAAATAAACAGCATCAGGCTCTGCCATCAGGTCTAGTGGCGTCTATCACACAGTGTATTAGAAAATCAAGCGACCATATGCTACACAGTGTAATAAAACAACATTCTGAACAGAAATACGTTTAATTGGCAGCGCCAGGATTAACGAATTATGTCGCTACGAAGTACTACGAGATTCGTAGCGCGGCGTAGCACTATAGTAAACTCTGTAAATACTAGATTATCGATACTACTGAGAGTTTAGCGTTAAGTATGGTGTTTCAAACGTTGCCCATAAGAATCTTGAATCAGGCCATATGTTAAGTCTAGAATGTTTTATTTGACTGCTGACCCAAAGGAGGGTGATGTTTTATAATCACAATCAAGTACAACCCCTTCAAATGTTAACAGACGACGATACGTTACGCCAAATAATGTGATAAACCATGAAACAGTTATCAATCCACCCCGGAAAAGACACCTCCTCAAGTAAACATTATCTACTCGATGAACGACCCTCGAGCGATCTCAATTTGCATACAACTGTCCGGTGCGGAACCTGATCGCGCGTATCGCACGTATTGCGCGCTGTAGAGAGGGCGCGCGTGCCGAATCGCGCGCGCGACATACTTCACCCATCCCCAACTCCCACAAGAGGTTAATTGACGCACGTGTTTAAAACTCCCATTGTTTGATAGATAAACGTGAAAATAGTGTTCGAGAGCACTTTGACAACTCCTTTGAACTGTCAATCTGACAGATTCGTTTTTTTTATCTTTTTTCGTAAACACCTGTAGGGTTGGTGAACTTTGGTTTGGCAGTTTGTTTTTTACTAGGTACCTATTAGGCATTGTGGTGGACGCTGTTATTTAGATTAATCCGATATCTAGGTAGAGGATTTCTTGCTAGATGCAATATTCTTCCACATTTACTAGGTGCAAATCAACTAACTATCGAAACTTGGGCAGGTCGCCCCATGACTACACTCCCAGCCCTGGTATATTATGTGATCTAGAACTGACGGTGCCTACCGAAGTATTCAGGTAAAAGTTCTAAGTCTCTAGTTTATAGAAAAAAAGTAACTACCTTTTGACCCCAATCCGAAGATAATGACTTATCTCACTAAAAATTAAAGAAGCACTACTTGAAACCATTAAGTGAAAAACTAATAAATATAAAAAAGTACAAAAGGATAAAATTAAAAAATACCTAACACAAGATTTTCTTTATCACAACGAAAATATTATTCCAGTTAAAATACTGTTACCACTACTGCCATCTTGTGTTGAATAGTCATACCAAAATTCTTGAGAGTAATCTTGTTACGAAGAATTCAGGGAAGAAGCGCCATCTCGCGACGAATAGCTGTACTAAAAAAATACCACCTGACCAAAACTTCTACGAAAAGCTGTTTAAAATAGGTTATTTAAAATAAGTTATTGTTAAAAACGGAATGTTTATAATATAACATAAATACGTATTGATTCTGCACTGTACAAAACGTAATTAATAAAGATAAGTACGTAGATAATAACGCAGTTCAAATCTTACAGAAATAATAATATCTGCAAATAAAATAAGCACCACCAATGTCTAGTTTTTCCGTCGCAATATTTTCTTAGAAATGTCACCCGTGAGTCTGCAAACAAGCAACATGATCACCCGTAATCTGCGAAAGTAAGTACCCAATTTTTATCCTATAACTTGACCTCTACCTGCGAACAAAATATTCCACTAAGGAGTTCAATATAAACTGGTTATATCTGCGGTCAAGTTACGAATTACGGCCGACAGAGGGCCGGGCAAATATTTGATGTCCGTAATTGTCATACGAGAAGAAAATATCCTTTTACTGCGTCCCTTGTGTGTAAAAGTTTACTAGCAGTGAAAAAAGATATGCCGCCGTGTTTTTATATTAGATGCTATGGTTATTAAATTCGTACCTTACTGTAAGGGGGCTTATGAAAGCGAAATATTTTAAAATATTGTTTTGTTGCTATTGGCTTGAGATATCGTAATGGAATTATTAATTGTCTTATTTTTTTTTTCTATTTAAAGGCGTTGCCCCACATTTGTTTTTCCTGTGTCGTGGGTGCGTTTACAAACATACAAATTCACATACACATGACATCTAGACCCGAAACAACAATGTATGGATCACACAAAGAGTTGCTTCGTGCAGGAATCGAACCCGCTACACGTTGCGCGGCAGCCAGTTGCCCAGCCACCGCACCAACCGTGCAGTCATTGGTGATCATCAGTAATTGTTGTCGTTTGTTTATTCACGCGCAACTACTGAGCAAAGGACCTCGATTCGTGGATAGGGCAAACGTACTAACTAGGTATTGGTATCCCGTGAGTAGCACAGAGTCAGAGAGTTAAATGCAAACTTTTTGTACAACCACTTCCCTTATACTTAGACTCTTTGGTGACCACACTGATTTCAAATATAAACTGTTTATGTCATTAACGTATTTTTAATATAAAGTTCGTGTTTTTTTGCTTTATCAAAAAGCTAATAAGTTAATTAGCCGTTACATATTCAACGATAAACATTCACAATGAATATCCACAAGCTGTTCGATTACAAAGAGTACGTGAATGTGAACGGGATGATGTTCACCGACGAGCTGATATGTTTGCTGCAGAACTCCTTGACTCTGCTGCAAGTGGAGAATCACTTCCTGAACATGCAGTACTGGGGCCAAATATACGCCGTGGACAATGACTACCACATCGCTGTGGGCATCAACGCAGACGCCGTGGCCGACAGAAAGTATTTTTACACCACAGACTTCAAATTCTGGGGCCTCTTACCCAAATCGAAGAAGAAATATAAGCAGCTAAGTTTGCTTACCTCATTCCCATTTAGAGGCGAACCATCTATGAAGACGAAAGTGTTGGATGAAGCGTTAGAGGAGAACCACCCCGACAGGTGCACGATCATGAAAGAAGAGAGTCGCCTGGCTGCCACGATCAGCATCATATCGGAGGAAGCCGAGGTATGTGCTCGAGGGCAGCTGATCAAGCAGCCGAGTGGCACAGTCGTGCTGAACCCGAACTTCTACGGCCTGACAGCAGCAGAAGCAAAGCAACTCAAGTCCTACCTCCACATCAGACCAGCTCAGCAACGCTGGAACACAAACCTGCTCACAAGACAAGACTACAACTACAGCATGGATTTCCTCGATTCTATAGACCAAGATATTCCAAGTGGCTGCTGGAATCTGTCGATAGAACAAGCAGGATCCATGGTGTATTTGAAAAGCCTGTACTGGCCCGGAATGATGTATTTCCATAAAGTTAGAACAGCTGACGCTGGTTTCCTCTACGTCGGCAACGGACGCAAAAATTTAGATGTACCTTTCCTACTTTAGTTTGTTTATGTTTTAATTTAAATTTTGTTCACATTATGAGTAAATGTTAAAATGTGCTATTTTACACATATCAGCATTTTCAATACCTTTCAGATGATACAATTCATACACAACAAATTTCATGCTAAAGCATAATTCATTTTCTCGTTTCGTATGTCCCCATCGTAAAATTTACAGAGCGCCATCTAGTAAGACCCTAACAAACTTCTTTAACTTCCATCACAGTATTCACTATAAATAACAGTTTAACAGCTCCAGTGATATTGAAAAAATGTGTTCTCCAACCAACCTCCAAGGGCAGTCTTCCGTACTTCCATAGACAGTCAACATCCCTTTTTTACTTTTATTATAAGCTTTCCTGCCAATTAAATTCCAATAAGATTTATTACAAAGAGACCAAAAAAGACAATAAAATTAGACGTTTTGAATTCGAAATATAGCTGTGAATGGACTTTATACTATTCTACCTTGCCTGCCTACCCCTCTGGCCTCTGTGTAACAAGGTTGTAGTTATAGGTGACCATAAACAATCTGACCACAGCTACTCACAGAGTTGCCACCATTTGCCGCGCTCAGCATGAGTTTTGCTAAATTCGAAATTAGAATATTCACTCATCGACGTCGTTAAGTTTTACAAGTACGTAGTTTTTACTGTATTTTAATGAAATATTATTTTTCTAGTTATCACTGACGATAAAAACTCATTTGTTCTGAGAAAAACTAGCAACATCGACATACGTCACAGTCCCTCCCTCTCCGTTCCGTTTTTCATTCGGTCGGTCGTTTCACATCACCTGTCGAAAAATCCTTGGCGCCTATTATAACCGGCTTTCATCATTTTCATATTTTTAATTTCAAAGGGACACCACATTCTTTACCTTCTCGTATTATAAAAATGGCTACAGACAGCGTCAATATAACTGAAGACGCTGAAATGGCGGAATGTGATGGAGATAAAGTTGTGACGATGATGGATGTATTGCAAGAACAACAGGATTTCGAAGAAGATGCCAACGCTGTGCTTGGAGCTTCCGATGATAAAAACTGCACTTATTCCAAGGTATAAAATCCCATTGACTTGAACCATACAATTTCACAAACATGGCGTTGCCAAATAATTGACGTTGCAACGGAATTTTATCTCATAATTTCGCCGAAACTCCTATTAGATATACCTTGATTGCCTTGTTATGTTTTATGTTAAACCCGCTACAGTAAAACACCCAAATCTAGAGAAAAAATCTACAAAATGTCGACCATATGAGTGCAATATGTTCAGAGTACAAAGAAACTCAGCTGTATGATTTGCATACACTGTCTTCATCCATATTGATTCAAGGTGTTCTAGTTTGCTACAAACCCTTGCAATATCCAATAAGACTGTCCTAAGACTAAGGCATTTAGCTCTAACTTTCCTTCAAGTAGGAACATGTTTTATCAATGTATGAGTTAAGATTTAACCATTGTTATGTGTGCAAAGGTTTCTGAATGCCATTATTTAAAAAGATCTCACAGTTTCTTATTGGTTTATCCAACAGGTTATATCTTATTTACTTTCTAAAACAAGTTATTAAATAGGTCACAATGTTGTGAGTGTTAATAATATGCAGGATAGTAAAATACTTCCAGGCTTAAGAATTTAATTAAGTTTTAAGGCCATGTATGTTACTCTTTACACATGTTCCTAAATATTGTTCTTTACTCTTGTTGGTTCCTAGGATATTTAGGGTTTATATTAAACCCTAAATATCCTAGGAACCATTTTTCTTGAAGGGCTTAAAGAATGCTATTTGTTTCATACTTTCTGCATAGGTACTTAGCCATGTAGTTAGTAATTACTATGTTTTTATCTCTACAATCATATTTGTTTCATGTTCCAGGGTTACATCAAAAGACAAGCCCTGTATGCCTGCCTCACATGCTGCACTGAAGCTAAAACAGACCCCACAAAGAGAGCTGGTGTGTGCCTTGCTTGCAGCTTGAATTGCCATGAAAACCATGAACTCATTGAGCTCTACACCAAAAGAAACTTTAAATGTGATTGCGGAAACCCCAAGTTTAACTCCCACCCTTGCCAATTTACTTCTGACAAAACTGATCTTAATGAAGAAAACATTTACAACCAGAACTTTAGTGGACTCTACTGCACTTGCCAGCGGCCTTACCCGGACCCTGAGGCAACCACTGAAGATGACATGATCCAGTGTATTATCTGTGAGGACTGGCTCCATTCTGAACATCTAGAAACTGTTGTCCCTGCCAATGACCAATACTCTGAAATGATTTGTAAAAGTTGCATGGAGAAGAATGAGTTCCTACATGATTACAGTTCATTTGCAGTTAATGTAGAGACTGCAGATGTGGATATTTTAACTGTGAATGGTGATGCTAAATCTACTGACAATAATAGCCTTTGTAATGGTGACAATGCTGATAAAACTGAAACTCAAATTAGTAATGTTACTACCACAAATGGAGACACTGAAAGTATTACTGAAACTAAACAGGATAATTTAGGTAATGTTGAATCTACAGAAACAACAGATGAAAAGACTGATAATGTAAATGAACCTGATAAAATGGATGTTGAAAAAAGTGAAGAAGATGCACAAAAAATTGAATCCACTGAAGCAGTTGTGAAAGATGACTCTTTGAAGGAACAGCCTAACAGTAAGCTAGAAGAAGAAAAAACTGAATCTGGTTTAAGTGATGAAACAACCAAGGAACAGGCAGAAACTGAAGAAAAAGATCAAAGTAAGGATGATCAGGATAAAACAGAGCAACAACTTTTAGATGATCTCAGTTCACTAACTGACGCCAATCCAACAGTAGAACAAGAAAAGGAAACTACAGAAAATAAATGTGATGGTAATGCGGAGCAATCTGAAGACAGCAAGGAAACTAAACCTGAAGAGCTGCCCAAAGAAAATGAAGGTAATACAGTTGATGAAAGTGAAGTTGAAGTCCCTGATACATCACAATCTGAACAAGATACTAAAGAAAAAACGAATGATGACAAGGATGTTTCTGAGACAATGAAAACTGAAGATATAACTGAACCCAGTGATAAAACTAGTCCTAACAATGAAATAGATGACATCACAATTAAAGATGATTCTGCCAATGATACTAAAATTAATTCAGATGATAAAACATCTGATAACATTGACGAAAATGGTACTACTAGTAAAACTGAATTGAATGGAAGTGATGATAAAGTTGACAAAGAATCTCCAGCTGATATTAGTGAGAATTCTGAAGAAAAAATTGGGGAAGACAAAGATAGTAATATGGAAACTGTGGACAACAATGAAAATGATAACAAAAATGAAGAAAATACTAAGGAACATAAACGGAAACTAAGCACAGATTTGACAAGTGTTTCACCGAAAAAAGCTAAATTGGAATGCATGAGACCCAAGGGTGTGAAAAAGATTCACAAGGGTGCTACATTCTGGCCTTCTAACTTCCGCCAAAAGTTGTGTACCTGTAATGAATGTCTGTCTATGTACAAAGACCTAAAAGTACTGTTTCTTACTGACTTGGAGGACACTGTTTTCGCATATGAAAGTTTGGGTAAGGAGAAAGCAGCAGGAGGAGCCTCACAGTATGAGAAAGGTCTGGAAGCATTGTCATCATTAGACAGAATACAACAAATTAATGCCCTCACAGAGTACAATAACATGAGAGACAAGTTGCTTGACTTCCTCAAGAGTTTCAAAGACAGGAAGGAAATTGTAAAGGAGGAAGACATTAAGGCATTCTTCGCCGGAATGAAACCGCGACGTGAACCTGACGGCGTTTACTTCTGCAGATAAAATTAGTGTTAAGGATTATTTTGTATGTTTTTAATTTGTGATTCTGTGACCGCATTCCTCTTTAGTAATGTTATGCGAGATTGATGGTTATTGAATTCTCAATATATTCAATTTTGTGATAATTTTGAAGATTTATTTATCCTATCCAACATCATGAACACGCTTTTACCTTACATTGCTTCTGAGGAAAACTCATTTCTTGATAGGTACCTGGTAGATACGAAGTCTCGAGTTCGATTTACTGGCAAAAGCCAAAATTGCTTTTGTATTTCGATCAATGAAGGGAGAAATGCTATTAATAACGGTATAAGAACTCTGGCTTAATTCCGGCAATGTACGCAGCAGTGAACTTATTTAAGACGCGTAAACATACGCCGGTCTCCACCTGCGTGCGGGTTATGTTCAGTATAACTGAATAATGCAAGAACGCAGTTCGCTACGTGCAGCCCATTGTGATAATGTGTGCTGTTACCTACGCCTTCAAGTAATATAAAGGTAAATGATAATAATATGATGTTTGATAATGTATGTAGCAGTTACAAAGTAAGATAAGAAATGAAACCAGATGAATAAGTAAGATAATTAACTTTATTATCGTAAGAGGTTACTGGATGTGCTATAGCAATCACGCGTACAGTATATCGTAGTGTCCGGGGCGATACAGCAGGTGCACCAGTGGCTTCGAGCCCTCGGGGAAGTCGTGCGCTATGACCTGTAATACAAACTCTTATTAATATTGAGAACTAAAATATAGGTACACTACTACAACAATTGTAATAGCAAATACTTTATGCAATAAATTACAAGAAAAACAAAACGAAATTGTCAAAATATAGCACAATAAAATTCATGAATGGGGCAAACATAAATAACCAAGTAAATAGCATCCAAAAACATTCACTGTAACCAAAAAGAGCTAAAATTATAATCCATCAAAATATTTTATACTTATATAAATAATGAAAAAACACAAACTACAATATATTGAAAAGACACCACAAATTATTTTTAATATCATAAAATGGATGATTTATGCTAAACCACATAAGTTAGCCCTGCCATGTGTGATGCATATCTATCTAACTTTACCAGCACCCTTGAAATTTAATTTCTTATTTGCTACAATAAACTATGGCATGAACTAAAAAAAATGTTACAAAATGTTCATACCCCTTCTGCCACTTGGCTAGCTGGTATTTCACACTTTTCATGGCTTGGGCCGGGTTCTGCCTAGCATAAATCATCCTTTTATTAAATTCTAAATCATAACAAATTACTACACCAAAATGTAACAGTAGAGTAAGTACATGCAACTGTGCTCTGCAATAACATCAAGCATGCCATAAAGCCCAACAAGTTCAACTTGCATGTCAACTACATAAAGTCTGAAAAAGTATTACATACTTCTTATTACAAGAAGACTTCTAAGGCAGACAAGTTGTGCTTCTAATCACTTAGGAAGTTATAATTTCTACCTCAATGATGACAAATCCACACTTTCCTTAGTTGCTAAGTTGGTTAGCTAGTAAAAGAATGAATATTTATAATGCAATCTGATGTGTACCTTACTAACCTGACTTCCCTCGCCGCGGTCCATGTATTTCACTCTGACACCAACATTCAGTGCATTGCTCAGTGCTATTATGTGAATATGATCAGACTCCTTGTACATTGGTTCCACTTCCTGAAAACAAGATAAATTCTTATTAGCAAAACTTATTGAAAAATAAAAACATTCATCTTTTATTCTGCTCAACAATAAATAGTGGTAAAAGTAAATTATTCAGATTTCTTTTAAATATAAAAACACCACATACCTGTCTACAGAACTCAGTTACAGTGCGTGGTCCTTCAATGAAGTTCTGATAGAAATCATTCTCTGTCTGCAACTGTCCCGATGTGACAAGACGCAGATACACCACTATGTAGTCCGAGTAGCCCTGTTTGTTGAACTTGTCATGCAACTCGGCTCTCACTGACTCTAGAGAATCTGGTGACCCTCCTGCTTGTTCCCCCACCCGCTGCACCACTTCCATAAACTGAAGTAATAAACTTTACAGTCAATTGTTGTAAGCAATAATTAGTATGTCATGGTATTAGTTATCAAGCCCAACCTTGTCTTTGTAATTACTGCATTAATTAAATAATTTTGTTATCTTCTTGCTCTAATCAGTGTTATAATATGCTACTTTTCTGACAAGAATCTCTCTAAAGTCTTTTGACCAAAACAAACTTAGTCTCATACTGCCACGAAGTTATACTTCTACCCACACATTACTTACAACAACAAAAACACAACTAACCTCTAAAAACAAAAATAAAAAAATCTCACCGTTTCGTAAAAGTCTTCCACTGTGAATTGTGAGAAACCTAAGGCGACAAGAATCTCCTTGGAATTCTTCGCTATTTCATAAAACTTATCGAATTCACTCTTATCCGTCAATAGATGTTCTAAATACGCATATGAGAACGCTCGGAAGAAACAGTTGCCGTCCGGTCGCGTTCTCCTAATATACTTATATTTAGAGGACAAATCTTTTACTTTTAACAGGTACACGGGATCCTCGTTATATTCTTTTTCTAACGACGACAATGCTTCAAGTTCGCCTACAAGCGGTATCGTTTCCGATATCTGCAAAACAAACACAACACAATGTCAAACTTATCTTTAAAGTTAAAGGAAAATAGTGGATTTATTGCACTAACACCATATCATTTTTAATGCTTACCTCTTTCTCTATCTCACGCTGTTGTTTCATAATCAACTCATCTTGATTTATTGAGTTATCTATTAAATTGCCGGCGCAACCGCTACTGCTGGAAGCATCGTCCGCCATTTTTAAATAAAATAAAAACTAAAGTGACATAACACGACAAATAAATGACAATCGAACCTAGCATAGCAAAAACAGTAATGCGTTCAGAAATAATAATTATGTGCACAGCAATTTTTTTGTGATTTAATTATAGGACAGATTTTATGACACAACTATACTACCTACCATTTTTTTTACACTACATATTTTTAATAAATTTTATATGAGAAAGGTTTTCGATTAACAGTGGACAGTGGAGAAGGAGAGGTATAAGAAATAAGAATGAGAATTTATTGTACTTTACCAATCATACACGCCACTAACTAATCTAGTTCTATGTGTACAATACCTGATCCGGAGCTGCGGACTACCTAGCGGGTTTACCGGGGCTTCGGGTCGAAAAGCAGGAGAAGGAACGGGGTGGTTTTTAGTCAGTAAGAGTCTGACACTCCTCTCGCCTTGCCCAAGGCGGGAGAAGTCAATGGATGATTTTCCCCCTCAAAAAAAAAAAAAAATGTGTACAATACACTAGGGTAGTCTGCTCACTACATTCGTAAAATAACACAGTGTTAATTAAACAAAACACAGACAATATTATTACCAATTTATTTTATTGTACTTAAATTACACATTTATCCTATTTTTTTAGAATACAAAGTAGATCTTTTGAAGAATTCATTTCTTACAAAATGTCATAGTTTTTAAATCTAATCTGCAAACATGTCCTCAATCTTCTTTTGGACTTCTTTCTCTGTTTCAGAATTAAGTTTGTCTGGCAGGTTCTTGACAGATTCCAGGTCTGCTGGTTCCCCATCATCAGCAGGTGCTTCTCCTTTAGCCTGAAACAGATAATGAGCCCTCATTAGCCAAACACTACTTCACTTTCCTTCTGACACCACACATTGATGAGGAAGTGGAACTATGTATAATTAATTAGTTAATCAGTTTATAATAAAATTTAGTACTTTCTACAATTTACATCTTATTTTAGACATGTATACCTTCTGTAGCTGTATTTCGAGCTGCATAATGGCGCGTTCAAGCCGGTAGTTGTCTGACACAAGCTGCGCCCATCGCCTTCTCAATGCTCTCAGTCTCGCTCCACTTGCAGTTTGTGATCGTTTTCTCTCCCAGTTCACAGATGCTATTTGTTTCCTAAAACAAGAAATAGAAAGTGTAAGGGTCTTTGCACACAATAATTTTGAATAAGCTAATGACACATGTTTATATTGCAATGTTTGATGTAGATGACTCACACGAGTATCACACAAATGAGAGTTGTGGAGATTTAAGCTTTTGCACCAGTTTCTATTAACTCATTGAAAGCTGTACCAACCTTAACTGGCTATGCACATTCTGTGACCGCGTGACGAGTGCCTGCAATGTGTTGAGGTAGGACCGCCATGCTTCTGACCCATACTGTAGCTGTAGCTCCAGATTCAATACTCTGATAGCTTGGTGTGACAGCTGTGCGTGGGAGTTGTCTACGGATTCTGCCCAGGCTGTTGGTTCACCCAGACGTCCTGCTGGAGGTGGAGGCAGCTCATAACTGTAGAAGTGAAATGAAACATTGTTAAATAAATCGGAAAAATAGCTTTGAATTACTTTTAGAACTTTTAGTTTATGTATGTGGTAGCTCAAGTACTGTTCAATTAAGCAATTTGGACTAAATTAATTATTATGTTATCGGCTTACTCACGTATTCGATACGTATACGATACGTATACGATACGTGAGTAAGCCGATAACATAATAATTAATTTAGTATGTCTCACGAAAGTTACAATTTAGACTAGTGTCTTGAGGTATTATTAGCTTATAAATACAAGAAGAACCTCTTCGAAATGTGAATTATTGAATTTTATACAAGATTTATTTATGTTATTTATTTCTTATTCACACAAATAACAGTGAATAGCAGACTTAATGCTTTAAGGCACAAGAGGTCAAAAATAATGAGCAAAAATGTTTCTTAAAACTATTACTTACCGTTTCATAGACAGTGGCTCCATGGGAAGACGTTGCTGCACTCTCTCCATTTCTCTCTGCAAAGCTGGAGTTTCAAATGCTGTGCTGGGTTCAGGACCAGCATTTTCTAAATAGTTCTTAGTGGGTCTGTATCTCCGACATTCTTCTTCTACCATAGCCAGGGCCTGAAACGTAAATAAAATTAAATATCTTGAATCTTCTACGATAATGAGAAGTGTTTAAGGTTATGATCAAATACTCACGGCTTCCCTGACTCCTGGGTCGTCATAACCCTGGTCAATGTAAGGTAACGCGTCTACTACAACTTCTCCCGACATGTTTTATGATGTTTCTCTTAGTTAAACCAAATTATTTCTTAAAATAAACGCGAGCTTTATTTTTGTTGACAAATAGTTATGATTTTAAAACGTAATGTCAACACAGTTGCGTATTTGACATACAGGCTTTCAAGTAAGTTGGTTATCTAAATAATATAAAGGAAATTAACTGAGAGCATTTATGAGCCCGTCAAATATAATAAAGATAATTGACACATTAACTATTATTCACGATTAAAACCTAGCTATCGTTTTTGCTATTTGCAAATTAACGATGACGAAAAACGAATGATGAATCGTTCAGAAACTACGTAGTAACTAGGACAAAACAAAATAAACATTCATGACACTGACATTGACGTTTTTAGGGTTTCGTAAATTTCGTGTCTTGTTGGGTTTGTTTTGTAATTTATATCTTAAAGTTCTCACTATTTTTATTAATTGATAGATACAGAAGTTGTTATATTATCTATTTAGTTATAGTTGTAAAAAGAAACTGTATAATACTCCTAAAGATTTACAATAGTCAATACTTTACAAGTTTCAAGATATTCAAAATATTACTAAAATAAAATGACTCTACAGGAAACTATGATCAGTCAAGAACTTGCTAATGTAGATTTATCCAAGGTGAGTCCAGAATCCATTGTTTATAATATCTACAACGTTAGAACTCTTTGTAAAACTTAAATCATTACAACACTACAGTACTATCAGAGGAAGTATTTAATCAACATTTTATCAACTTGTAGGTGGCAGCTTTACAACAGAAGCGAACATTGGCGTTTGTGAATCATTTTGTGCTCACTAATGTGCAGTTTCTAAACAATTTCATGAAGACATGTGAACAGAAACTCATGGACTTTGAAAAGAAGCTGGAGAAAGTTAATGCTGCCATGGTTTTATTGGAGGCCAGGGTAAGAACTTATTGTTTCCTAATCAGAGTAGTTTATAAAGCACAGAATCAAAAACAATTACACCACTTATTACTAACTTTTTATTAAACTTTTATCTTCCAGCTCTCATCTATACCAGAATTGAACACAGAAACACAAACACCAGTTCAGAAGGCACCTGAAGTCACAGAGACCACATCAAATGAAGAAGCTCCAGCACCACAACCACAGAGCACAGCGCCTGTGCCAGACACAAAGGAACCAGAGCCTCCCAGTGATGTCCCAGACACTGTAGAAAGCAAACCTTCACATCCTGAGTATGACAGATTTGTCAAAATGGTGCAAGTTGGAGTGCCATTACAAGCTGTGAAGCTAAAACTGTCACTGGAAGGATTAGATCCTAATGTTTTAGATGCAATCTTGGGGAAATAATCTCATATCTTTAATGCTTATAGAGAATCTATGAAATATTTAATTTTATTGTACCAATTATGGCCTATACCTAATAAAAAATATGAGCTAGCCAACAGCTTTAAATGTTTGTTACATTTTATGTAGTTAGTAAGCAACAAATTATAAAAAGCTTATGTATAATTTTAATAAAATGTTATCTTAAAATCACCTTTTGTTTTACTTGTTACTTTCCTACTGTTGGGTGTAATAACATGAATAGTGGCTAACCACAGTAATAGATGTATTCATTCAAGAAGCTGTATTAACCCATGGTATGGACACATGGAACACAGATCTACGCAAGACACAATGTGTTTTCTATTGTCTCATATACCAGCATACAAGAGTTACCAATTGCTATAGGTACTACCAATAGTGAAATTATATTTCTAGGGATAATGTTAGTTATGTTTTACAGGGCAAAAACTAGGTAACAGTACTACTAGTAACAAAGCTCTACATAAAACAAGATTTCAAAAGACTACATAGTAAAAAGAAATCTATGCATTGAAGGAAAATAATAGTCTGATGGCTACATTACTACAAGCTCAGGTATACAAATAATAAGCTATGTAAACCTATTGGGGTATGTTACAAAGAGGTGATAAATAAAAGAAGTTAAAGTTAGTTAAACTTATTTATTATCCAGCCTAGAACTGAATCATCTGTCCCTTCCTCTTCTTGTCTCCTCCCAGCTCGAAGTGCTTGCAGCGCTTGAGTGCTACCTGTGACCTCACTTTGCAGTCGGCACACTCGAGACGGAGCACAATTTTCTTTGTAGTTTTCGCCTGGAAACAAATGGTTACATTAGGTTCAGAGAATCAATATCAATTGAATTTTATTTTATTTCTGAGAAATATGATGGTTAAATGAACCTGTAGCTTAATAACACTATATTTTACAGCTTTTGTTGGGACAGTTTATATTGCAGAGACTACTCAGGACATTTTACATTGATATTCTATGTCAAAATACATGTGGAATTGTGATAAGCACAAGTTTCATTCAGAAAACACGTTTCTTTTTAAAAATTATAACGTTAAGTGTATTGATCTCAGGAGAACATGAGCTCTAACGTCCATTTCCAACGAATCTCATACATAACAAGTAATACTGCGATATAAACAACTAGATTAGTAGATTTAGAGGTTTATTGTACCTACATTACTTTTTTTTAAATTGAGAGTCTTTTATCAATGAAGTACTGAGACAAAACACGTATTGGAGTATAAGTGATAAGACCCCGGTTCATAGGTTATGATCACTTACCTTCTTCTTGAAGATGGGCTTGGATTGACCACCATAACCTTGCTGTTTACGGTCGTAACGTCTCCTACCCTGAGCAGCGTGCCTTTCCTTGGACTTTTTGTACTGAGACACCTTGTGGGTTTTGTGGCACTTGCATTTTTTGCAGTAGGTCCTGCGCTGTTTAGGTACGTTCACCTGAAATTTTCAAAGTTCGCCATAAAATATTTCTCCTGTTCACATCTTTAACACATCACTTAACATTTCCACTATAAATTAGTGTAATTTTATTACTGTATTCTACGATTCAATCGGATAAAATTTTATAAAAACACAAACCATTTTGGCGTTCGTTTAGCACGATATCAACAAACGTCAAAGAAAGAAAGAGCCGCTGTCAGTTTTCATTTGACAATGTAAAAATATTGCCAACACAAAAGTTTTGAGTCACGAAGTCTGGCAACACTCCATCTAAAAATTTAAATATTTCTCTTGTCCGCCTCATCTCACCCACAATAAAATTATTAGAATCTTCATTTCATTTCAGACATATATTATGTGTGATAATGACAAGAGAACTACTATGACTACATCAAAGGTTTTTTGAAGAGGGTCCAAAATTCAAACCACGAGGTTCAAAATTTATTAATCTCATTGACTAATTTCCAAACGTTCTGATTACTCGTAGTTATGTCAAAATGTCAAATTAAAAGAAAACAGAATTTTAGCGCCAAAATAGACAAAAGTGCTCTGTAAAACTTTCGCTCGCTCAATAAGTTGTTATTTATTACTTGTAACATATTAATATAAAGTTAAAAGATGAAGTTCGCTATCCCTGAAATATCTTGGCACAACAGAGATCCTGTACTGAGTGTGGATTTTCAGCCAAAGGCCGATTCTACTGAACCATTACGACTTGCAACTGGAGGGACCGATTCTCATGTTTTGGTATGATTTTCAAACGAATAAACTTTTAGGCTACTGAAACAAAAAACTTTACTAAATACTGTCGACAATTAGTTCTCATAAATCAATATTCTATTGAGAAATTTCAAATAAGAACTTTGTTTTTTTCTTCGAAACAACCTATTTTACCGAAAAGTTCATTGTCAATAGTAATGGACGATATTCATTAAGTATCCACCCTTCATCAACTTTAACAAATATTTCAGATCTGGTATATTTCAACAACAGACACAGGATCAGTAAACTTAGAAGTAGCAGCTGACCTCACTCGCCACCAGAAAGCCGTCAATGTGGTGCGATGGTCACCTAACGGTCAGTTCCTGGCGTCAGGGGATGATGAGTCCATCATATTTATCTGGAAGAAAACTGACAAAGAACCAGCACCAGTAATGGATCAGAGTGAGGAGCAGTATAAAGAATCCTGGGTCATTCACAAGGTAGGTTAGTTGTGTAGGTTAATTTAAAATGAAATGGATCAATATTCTTAATCAACTAAGGACTTCTTAATAGCAAAATCACAAAGACCTTATTAGATAACAATAGTGAAGAAAGTCCTATAAACTTAAGCTTAGTTATTCTCAAACCTAACTAAAACTACTGGATTACCAATAAAGCTACGAAATATCTGAATTACTCATAATAATAACATTGTTATAGATTTTTTTTTGTTGTTGTTTAGAATAATAAAGTTTATTGTTATCTAATTATCTATCAGCTGTATTCAATTAATGTCATTGCTTTTCCTTCATAGTATTAAATTAGTTAACTCTTGTTTTCAGACATTAAGAGGTCACATGGAGGATGTATTAGATATATCCTGGAGTGCCAACTCCCTCCACCTTGCCTCAGGCTCAGTAGACAACAAGCTCCTCATATGGGACCTGAATAAAGGGAAGTACAGCACTATACTGACAGACCACAAAGGATTTGTCCAGGGAGTCTCATGGGACCCCAAGAACCAAATGATTGCCACTGCTAGTTCTGATAGGTGAGTTATAAAGACTTATATGTAGTAAGCTTTGATGTGTATTTATAGTTAAAATATAAAATTATAAAAATTTGAAAAAGTTTTGCTTGTTCTTCTTCTTATACTAATTATTCTCTTAGTTTTTGTTTGAGTATGTTAATGATTAGAAAATTCTTTTCCAGAGTATTCCGCACATTTGATGTGTCTTCAAAGAAGGTGACTTCCCGCAGCAGTAAGGCAATACTACCTTTCCCTTCTGAGCATCCTCTACATGAAGTTAAAGTCAGGCTGTACCATGATGATACACTGCAGACTTACTATAGGTAGGCAGGTCATGTAGCCTAATGCAGATACCTTGCAATATTTATTTCATAAGTCAAGAACCATCCATTGTATTAAAAGACATTTTCAAAAAACCAGTGCTGACGGCTTCTTAAAATTTTTACTGTTTTTTGCACCTCACATAGTATTGCTTTCACATTTTACAGGAGATTACAGTTCAGTCCAGATGGCCTGCTACTGGCAGTTCCATCAGGCCGCATAGAGCCTGAGCAAGGCAAGGTGGACATCAAGCCTATTAATGCTGTCTACATCTACACAAGATACTCCTTGAAAGTGTAAGTAAAATTTGTTGTAACATTTAACAGATATAATTATACTCCCTAAGAAAAAATCAATCATATGAAGTTAGCTTTAAAATTTTGATCCCATTATATGACAGACAAAGGAGTATGTTATCCTGTATGATAATTGACCACTTACATCCATTCGCAACATAATTATATGAACCTCATAAGTCAAGAAACACTAGATATTTTTGTAGAAACATGAGTCAGATTTCATAATTCCATTATAATGTTGCAGTCCAGCATGTATCCTGCCATGCGGCGAAGCAGCCCTGGTGACGCGCTGGTCGCCGCGCCTGTATGCACTCCGCGAGGGAGGCCCGGCCCCCGCCTTCCCAGCCACACGGCGCATGATACTGGCCATCGGAACCAAGCGATCCGTATTACTATACGACACGCAACAGAAAACACCCATTGCTCTCATCAATAATATACATTACACAAGGTTGGCATGACTTTATACTGTAAATAGATAAAACTCTTAACAAGTTTCCTACTTTTACAAATTGCGTATTTCTTGCGTCTTCAGGCTAACAGACCTGACATGGTCTCGGGACGGGCGCACGCTGGTGGCGTCGAGTACGGACGGCTACTGCTCCGTCATCACCTTCAGTGAGGGCGAACTGGGAGACGTACTGCCTGAAGAAGTACCTCCTGAACCTACCAGCACTCCAGCACCAGGTGAATTTCACCATATTTTTGTGTTTTATAAACTTGATTTCAATAAAGATGGAAAGCTTCATTTATTTAACATGTTCTCTAATTCTTTCACAGAACCTATGGAAGTTGAAGAACAACCTGTAGAAAAACCAAAAGTAGAAGAAGAGAAACCACAAGTCAAAGAAACAAAATCAGCTGGCAAGATAGACTCCTTCATCAAGTTCAAGGCACCAGAGAAATCGTCAAAGAAACAGAAGACTGAACCACAACCAAAAACACCAGTCAAAATAGATGTTCTGGAAGAAGTGGCCATGCCGTCGTGGTCAGATAACAGCAATAACGAAATTATTAAACCTAAAGAACCAGAAGCAATGATTGTAGAAGACAGTGAAGACATCAAATTAGTTTATGAAGAGACTGAAGGCGCCAAATCCACATCGACATCTCCAGATTCACCCAAAACCACAGCAAAGACTGTAACTGAGAAAAGTCCTGAACAGAGCTCTCCAAAACCTAATAAGACTGAAGAAAACGCTAAAACCTTACTTGGCACACCTACTAGTAGTAACGCCAAAAGTACGAGCCAACCAAGTACTCCTAAAAGTTCAGTAGAAAACTATTTCTTGAAGCAAGCTAAAGTGACTGATGTAACAGACCAAGCTGCGAAGTCTGTTCCGAGCCCGAAAGCTCCGCGGCGAGTTAGCTTCGTCACACTGTCTAGCCCTAAGAATGCTAAAAAGAAATAAGAGTTGCATATTTTGACGTAACTAGCATAATTTTAACAACAGATTTTGATGAGGTAAATTAATTTGATAGAAACACATTTTTAACTTGAAAAGTATTAATAAATTTAATTTGTTTACATTTTAGATCATCTTACTATTTGGAATAGTCTCCTCGCTCATTTCTTATTCCTGATATGATAATGTCCATTTTAATGTATGTATAAAAAAATAAGGATCAAATGTAATGTTATAATTTGTAAATAAAAGATGTGTGTAAAAGTAAACATTTATAATAAATATTTACAATTCAATGCGTAGTATCACATTCAAAATAAAAGTGAGTATAATATAACAAAATATATCTGCATCAATCCAAAGTTGATACTTACCTACTGATCGGACGTTACGACGGCGACGTATGGGTGATCACAAATCATGTTAGTATTTATTTTGTTACGTCCTCTAATAGTCATTTTGTTCTGAATCAGCTAGACAAAATAAAAGACAGTGTAAGCCTCTAGTTACAGGAGAATATCGTCAACATCAGCATAATTTTCAAATGATAAATTAATATCATGTATATTAGTAATTCGTAGCAATAATACGCATTTTACAATCGTTCTGACTGTGTAGTACACAATGGTCAAATTCCGTCATAATTCTCACATTTTTATAAATCAATATTCATATTTCTGCAACTATAGAGAACGCAACATCGAACCGAGTGTAATCAAATAATGCAACAGGAAATACGACGTACCTACGACATTGTAGAAGGTCACAATATGTATTTAATTATTTATTATTGCTCAGACGTGCTAACTGCACCATCTACTAACTACACAGTACAATATCATGATAAATACACTTCAGATCTTGTGACGACTGTGACAGAAAGACAAGCCAAAATAAAGATGTGTCAGTACAAAGAAATACTGATCAGTTCTGACAGTTATAGAAGTTAGAATCTGGTTATGATCACAATATGAAATAAATACTCAGCTCAACAGCTGCCTAACTACATTATCTAACTATATTTTAATTTGGTTACCATGATAAATTGAATTGTTTAATTTATATTGATACACACTAATTAATATTGTATATGAAATAACTACAATTGGTTAAAAAACGTAAAAAATGTTTAGTACCTACCTAAAAACGACAATTTTCAATATTACAAATAATTTGTCAGTAAAACACAAACATTAGTCTCGTGAGACATAGTTGACTATGTGATGTGTTTATGATCACAAATCGCCACAGACCTAAAGCTTTAGAAGTTGCTACACGATACAGATATCATAAATTTATCTAATAAGGTATTAGAATCACTTCACTAGTGTAGTTTAGTCTCATACTTGATACAACTTAATGAAAACTTTATTACACTGAACTAAGGTCGAAAGGTTAGTCACTCAGTCTCAGTCCTGTTGTTTGGTTTAATTATAATGTTTTATAATATAAATCTTCAGTATTCTATCGATACAATCTCGCGAAGTCACGCAGTAGACGAGTCATTTCCTTGCATTTCTCCGCCCTGTAATAAAGCAACAAGTTTAAATGTAAAAAAGACAATAATGTTTGTATAGGATAAGATAGTAATAAATGAAGTAGTACAAATAGCAGAGGTTGAAAATCTAACTATAATAATAAATATCGAATGTTTGGATGTTTGTTACTCAATTACGTTAAAACATGTCTTATCATAGAAATTATCTACGAATCTTTGTTTATGAGAGACTATATATTTGCAACTAATACGTGGACCTTCCGACATCACAAAAACCAGTATATAAGAACGTACCTCATAGCGTACTGGTGGAACTGCCAGCACTGTTGCTGCGTGGCGACGGCGGGGCGGTCGCGCGGCAGGCGCTGCAGCGCGGCCTGCAGCCAGTCGCGGCCCGCCGCGCGCTGCCACTCCAGCAGCTCCAGCATCACCTCGGCCACCTCCGACAACATGTACGAGTGCAGGTGCAGCACGCTCGCCTCCATCAGACGGTACGTCAGCTCCTCGCCGTACGTCGTCAGCGCATTGTCTGCTAGAGCTGAAAACATATACAATTTGATTAGTTTACAAGCATTTATAGTGTAAAGAACACAATAAAATGACACATTTTTATTGTACACTGCAGCACAAAACAAATAAATTAATTTTTTCATTGACTAGTTTTGTTGTTACCTTTGATCTGTTGTTTGTCAGAGCGTGTGGAGTTGGCGACCTTAGTGAAGTCGTACAGGAACTTCATGACGGAGGAGTTCGCGTCCCGGTGGTCGAGGCAGCACGCTAGGGAGGCGCACTGCATCACTGTCGGTAAAGCACCTGACGATAGGAACTCTTGTGGGATGCGTTGTAAGAATCTGTAGGGAAAATAATTAATTATTAGTCTTTCCAAACAAAGAAGGAGTTTCAATTTGAGTGTCGTATTATAAAATATCGTCATTAAAGACAGCATTATTATTTCAAGTGTCTTCACCAACTGTGTTTAATTAAGCAAAACTACGAGGTACAGACCTGATACACAGCCTGAAGAGATCGTCGACGGTGTCGGGGTTCTCCTTGAGCCCGTTGTCCTGCTGCAGCAGCAGGAAGGCGCGCGGCATGACGTCCTGCAGCAGCTGCACCAGCGGCGCCACGGCGGTCGGCTCGGCCGCCAGCTCGTCCAGCAGCACGGAGGCCAGGTACAGCACGCAGGAGTGCGCCCGCGCGCGGTACACGGCCTGCAGGCGCGCCGCCAGCGCCGGCGCCAGCCCGGCCGCGCGCCGCCCGCCCATGCGCACGCCGAACCGCACGCAGCGGCACCAGCGCTCCATCACCCGACCGTCCATCGCGTACCTACGTTACCGAGTTCATTCCTTCATTTCATATCGTCCACGTAACTCATTATATCACATATAGGTCACCCACGTGATCACAATACCAAAAGAGCATACTTATCGCATCCAAAAAACATTATTATTACGCCAGGATAAAGTATAGGAAATCCCACTTACTTATCGAGCGCTTCCTGCAACACGGGCCAGGCATCAGACAACGCGGGCACGCAAGGATGCGTGTCGGTGATCTGTGAGCTTTGCACGTCCACGTCGCGGAAGAGGGCGGCCATGCGATCCAGCCAGACGGTCGGGTCGCTACTCGTACCTTTGGTTATTTCCACATTCGACTTCATCAGTTCCGACAAGCCGTTGATCTGAATGCCGACGGCCTCACGCATTGCGACAGTTAGCTAGAAGTATATATGTTATGTAGACGGGTTTTAGCTATGGAAACAAAATAAATTATTGTCAATATTCTCGTTTAATTGTGACTACTATTTATTAGCCTAACTTAAAGTTAAAAACTAAAGGTAAACCAAAAGATATATATAATAATTATTTGACTAAAGGGAACAACACTCTCAGTTCAGTAGTAATATCATAACGCTGGGTACCTGTTCATTAGGCAGTCGTCCTATAGCGGAGGCGAGTGCCCGCATGAGTGCGGCGGAGGCGTGCGCGTTGAGCGGGAGCTGGTCGGCCACCGCCGCCGCCCGCAGCAGCCCCGACACGTGCTGGGACGCCTGGGACCGACACGCGCGGCAGATGTTCTGGGGGAGGACAGTATCGTTAGTAATACGTATAGCTAGATGATTGATCAAATTATTTAATACAAATAGAAGTATATAACATAATTATAACCAACATATCTACATCAAGTGTACATTGTAAGCTTGATCCCTGTTCAATCAGTAAAGAAACATAAAAAACTTTATTTCTGCTATGTGATGTCAGTATCTCTCACCTGTAGAGCTGTAGCGGCAGAGTACGCCAACTGCTTGTCATGTAGAGCTCTGGTGAGGAACTGCAGACAAGGCTCGAGACACTCAGAGTGCCGTTCTATCCACTCACACAGCTCCCCTAATAAGAGGATGCACGTCTTCCTGACGGCGAGGTGCGTGCCTTCAGGCATCGACAAAATCGCTTCCACTACTTTCGGAACATACTCATATTCCTCCCTGTAAATTATATGTAAAAACTTAACAACACAAAGAGTTTTCTAAGACAAAAGAATTAATTAAATTCGCATCAGAGTTAAATTATCACCAGTGAACAGCATACTCACGGTAGTATATTCTTCGCAACAGCTTGCATGACGAAGAGTGCAGCTTCAGTTTGCTCCCAAGTGATATCAGGGTTGAGCACCGAGAACATTTGTCGGAAAACTGAGCTAGAGCCTACTATGAACACTACATCCTTGATCAGACCCATTGCTTTACTGCGGAATTCCTGTAAGACAAGATTCAATTAAGTTATACACCTCAACAATAGTTACTCAGCTGAGGTTCTTTTACTGAGGCTTTTATCATTATCAAAAACAAAATTACTGTAATAAAATGATTCTAAAATGACTTCTTCCACTTACATAGAACTCATCTCCCTCATCCAGCATCTGTTGTGTATCTGGTTCACACTGGCAATGCCTCGCTAGGCCTTCTATCAGTCTCTCTATGTGAGGCTTGAAGGCATCAGTCAAAGGCTGGTAGTCCCTCTGGTACACCTCCTCAGACAGTCGGTACCACAGGTTGAAGGTTATTTCTGCTACCTTAGAGTGAAACAATGATTATTTAGAATATCTACATGACGTAATTCTGAATTAAATACAAGTTTACAACAAGAGTAAGCTAATAAAAATAATAAATAACATAAACCTGCAAGCTCTTGATAGAAATAACTTTTACATTTCTAAATTAATCATCACATGATATTTTTGTTATCATTTGATATTGAGGCTGGGAGAGTCAAGCTTCGGCACAAATGGGCTGGCTCAACTGGGGTACCACAGCCTCACAGAAAACTGATGTGAAACAATACTTGCATTGTGTTTCTTGTGTGAGCACTCACACAAAAGGTAACTGCACAGTTACTCCTTTCCCAATCTTCCCGATTCCCCAACAACCCTTAAATTCCAAATTCATGGGTCATTTTCATTTAGGGGCAAAAATTGTAATATGATAAAAATATTATTATTGCCATTTCGAATCACACAATGTTGCATAGAATAATAAAAATAGTTGTATGATGAATCACAACACAACAATATGGCTCAAGAAGTCTAGATTCTTATTATGTACAGCTATTTTCCTGTTGATTATTGCTAATTGCAGATTACTGCTAATTCTGTTAAGGCTTACACTTCAAGAGAAATATTAAATGCTATCTACTATGTTATCTGCATCAATTTGTCAATGGTGTTTATGAGACACAATACCTACAAACTTGTAACATAACTTGTAAAAATATATGAGTTTATTGATGTATATTATGTATTACAATAGTAAGATTATACATTTTGTTGTTTCATATAACTGTTGCTTGTATGAATACTACACATACAATAGACATAGCAAACCAATGAATACAGTATTATATTATACCTATTACTTTGTCTATATGAATAAACAATACATTATACCTATTGATAATGTTATTTACCTCATAATCATGATTCCCAACACACACTAGTGCTAACTCCAAGGACCTCAGTGCAAAATGAGATGATCCTCCAGACATAGAAATGATAATCTTCTCTAAAAATGTCTCAGCTAGTTCTGTGAATATTCTTGCATAGTTTGTAGCCTTCTCATCCTCCTCGTAAGCCACAGCCATGTGGTAGCTCTCTTCCAGCCCCGACACACTCTCAAACAACAGTCTCTCAATATTGTCATTATTGTTATTCTCCTCTAAGCAGTGCAACAATGCAGTGATGCAGTCAGATGCAGCATCATGCAAGGTATTTATTGTCTTAGGATCCCTTAAGATCTGTAAACTGTAACCTATGACAGCATTCTGAGGAACTTCCTGTATATTGATTGCTTTCACCTGTATCCAAGATGTCATACACTTTATTACTTTTAATGTCACATGAGAGTTCTGAAAGTTTGTGATGCTTTCTTTTAAGAATAAATTCACCAAATGAGCATTTGACCTTAATTCTGATTTAATTTCTTCCCTCCTATTTTCACCAAGTTTTAAAGTGGGCGAGTCAATCTCTTGAGGTAACACAGTTAATATTTCTAGGAGGGCAAAATCATTTTTATTAGAAAATGATTTAATTAGGTCACCAATACAGTTCTGCCATTGTGGCATTTGTAGAGCTAGATCTGCTAAGGCTAAAGCGAGTTGTGTGAGCACTGATGCACTGGTCTCTGGAGATGTGAGCTCCAGGTGTGCCACCAGAGAGTCTCTGAGGGACACAAGAGAGTCAGGTGGTAGCTCATTCAGGCTGTGCTGCACCTTTGATCGCATAGTTTGAGCAGCAAAGTAGCAAGAATTCATATCCTTTCTTTTTTGTAGTAGTTCGTCGGCTATCTTCCAAGAATGTATCTGTAAATAAGGTTATAATAAGCAGCAATTCTAAATTGACATAACTACATCGATAAACTGATCATGATTAAAAGGTAGATACTTACGGATGTTTGCATATCTCCCAGCCATAACGAAGCCTTTTCTTTTTCGCCAACGTTGGGGTTATCATATAAGGCGCTTATGGCCTGGTAAATAGTGTCCATTGTAGGGGCATCCATGTTGATAGACCGGTATTTTACTTAATAATATCAGCGCCACTCTATCGTAACACTTATATCACACACTGTCATATCTAAAAACGTGGAAAACGACCTAAAAAACTCGAAATAATTAACAAACAAGCAAAAGTCGTAGGAATGCTTGACTGAAAATGAACCATAAACAACTAATGTTGCTATGGCTCTATTGACATTTACCTCTAATAAACGACCAGCTTTCATTTTACAAAGCTATATATCAATGCTGAAAAGCACTACAAATTTTATGCACATCCATACAAACTTTTATTTATATATCATAAAAATATAAAATTGATGATTATGCACATTGTTTTTGTTAAATTGATTTTTTTTCGCTACTTAAAGGGTAATTAATTCCGGCTGGTAACATATTTTTAAATGTCGACGTCTAGTGAAAGATAATTTTTCTCTATGGAATACGTTCGGAAAGTAAAAATTATTGACTTTCGTAGATTTTGATAATTATTATTGCTTATCAGAAAGTAAATAAAGTAATGATAAATAATATTAAAAATTAAGCGTAAAGAGCTTTAAATAGCATCATTAAGAATAATTATATTTGTATCAGTCGATAAGCGAAGATTTAAGAGGGTTTAACGAACGAAAAACCATCTGTCTTATTTCATATTTCAAAAGGTCAGCAGATTTTATCATCTGTTGACTGAAAGGATCGATAAAACGAAGATAATAAAAAATACATAACCCGCTTCTACAAATGTTTCCCACCGGCACTTCTATTATTCGTCTTACAACAGCATCGTCAAGGCGAGCGATCGGTCGAGCGCTACACACTTCGTACATAGCCATGGCACCCATAAAGGTAATCTTGTGGAATATAGTGTTTAAAGCTTATATAATAGCCGGCTTATGTGATATATAATGAATAATGTTTCCGTGTGTTTAGGTTGGTGACAATCTGCCGGTATCGGATTTGTTTGAAGATTCCCCGGCTAACAAAGTGAACGTATGTGATTTGACCGCTGGGAAAACAGTGGTGCTGTTTGCTGTCCCTGGCGCATTTACCCCAGGGTGCTCAAAAACCCACTTGCCGGGTTACGTGCAGAATGCGGACAAGATGAAGACGGAAGGTGTTGACGAGATAGTGTGCGTGTCGATCAACGATCCTTATGTTATGGCGGCCTGGGGGGCCCAACACAAGACTAAGGGAAAGGTAAGAGCAGCTACTCTTCCTGTAACTTCTTAATTACTTGGTACAACTTGCCAATTTCTTTTTATACACATGTTTGAAAATATTGTTTTTTCCTATAACATGAATAGTTTGGTACAGGTCTTCTAGAAATAAGTCCTAGGTTGTCAGTAGTAACCTTGAGATAAGGGACCTACATTGATATCTCCTACTTGACTAACTACAATCATAATGTCATAGGTCAAGAAGCTAGTAGTAATAGAAACAGTAGAACAACATATTCATTAATTAAACATTAGGCTACTACACAGATATATTTGAAATACATTAATGGGTAATAGAATTAAATAAATAAAAATAGGATCAGAAAACATAATGGTAGCAAGTTCAATTAAAAAAAAAAAATACTGTTACCATAAATAACTAGATATTTTGGTTCAGACTTATTGTTTTTTAAGAATTCTCACAGAAGTTTTCAAATTAGAATGTAGTAGTATTCAAATTAGAATACAGTTTAGGTACAGACAATCAAATAAATAAATAATTATAATGAAATAATGATAATATAATGAAAAAAAAAAGAAAATAGTTATTGTGGTAAAATTAGAGAGCTGTAAGTAACATATTTTGACAACATCATATCTGAGTAAATGTTAACAAGGTCAGTCAACAGAGTGATAAGTTTTATATTTTTAATAAATTCATTTCATCAGCGAGGTTTATCAACTTGAATCTTGTTGTCTAGTTCAAAAGTTGAGTGTCTCTCAACATCTAGGGCCACTAGATATTCTAGACTAGCTTGTATCAAAGACTAATATTGGATGGCAGCCAATAAGATGCCCCCTAGAGTCTTGTACTGAAAAAAATATAGAAAAACATCAACTTAGATACACAACGATCATAGTTTTGCTGTCATAAATCAACATTTGACTATCAAAAATCCAGTAGTGTATGGCCCATGACTTGTTACATGTTAGTGTAAGAATAGTTAATCTAGCAAATTAATTACGACATTACAATAAAACTGCAAATCATGACATTGAACACTAAGTGAATAAAAATCACTTAATATCTTTTCTACTGAATGAAGTATTGAAGGTTGAAGTATCAAGGTTCTACTGAAAATTGGTCTCAAATGACTAATTGAAACTTATTAACTTTATAGTATTATAGTCTCTTTTAATATTAATATTTCATAGTAAGGAGCAAGAATATTCTATCTACCTATGAATATTAGAAATCATTAAACCCCACACATATTATGCTAGTAAGTACCTAGTACCTACATTTTTATCGTCAAACAATCCTCACAGGTGGAAGTTTATCATATAGTACCTAATTTATTTTGTAATGAAACCTTATGTATGCCGCGACTATATTTGTGTCGCGTCGTCGCGTGTGGCCTATGGTTTGCGTGCCATAAGTTTGTTAACCCTGCAAGGCGAATGAGAATCCTGCAAGTTTTTACCATTAAATCTTATTGCATCATAATTTACCTCAACTTTAGTACTATCTGCCCCTGATCGTGAAGTAGGTAGATATTATTTAGTTTCAGCAGTTGTATTTAGGCCACTTACAGAATTTGTGTATCTGTTAACATGATTTAAGCAGCCTGGCAAAATAAGTAGACGTCTATCTATTTGATTATTGTGTTATTCGTGTTATTTACATTTTAGGTATTTACGCAAATCGTCTGAAAAAATGGCTAACAATCTTTGTTTGTACCCATATAGCCACACAAAAGCCAAAAGCTTTTCCATCTCCGTCTATTAACTTGAATCTCCCTTTACAGAAAATGGGAAAGATTCTAATTAAATGACCGCGCAAACAGTTAGCTGTTTACTTTCACTCAATTTGTCAATAAACGTAATGACCGGGAAAATGGCGAAAAAATGTAGATGTTTAGTTATAATGGACGATAAAAGCGGTCGGGCCGGCGGCCGGCGACAGAACTCATTATGAAATCAATACGCCCCACTTGCGACGACCTCCGGCCTTTTGATTGCTAAATTATTCAAGTTGATGCCACGTTTTAAACTTTGTACAATTTACTGATATTGATTCTTGCTAGCAATGACAATGAATGGTCGCCTTGAATCGAACTAGCAAAAGAAATAAGATCTCTTGACTTAATTTAGTACTGTAAGAACGATTATTGTTTAAGTTGAGCTACACTAAAGATATTATTTGGCATCATGTAAAGCCCCGTAGCCAAACTGAATAAGTTTCGGTGCTCAATCTATACCTACGTGTGTATAGATTGAGCACCAAATCTTATTCAGTTTTTTCGGGTTAAAGAAAATTCCGAAACCAAATAACTTTCCCCAGCAATTCCATTTGGTACGGAATATGATAGATTAGTTTGTCGATAGTTTTGCCGACTTTGTTTGCAATCATACACAGAAGAAAATATATTCGAGTCGATATTCTTAGTCTATAGTTAGTCTTAGGTACTGTATGATGGCATACAAAGCTTTATGTAGACCAAAGCTAAGATCCAAACAAGGTTTCAAGTAGAAGCTCTTAGTTCAAGATACTTCGAGTGTGCCTAGAAAGCGGGCGAGCTGCGAGCTTTTACAATAAAATCTACTATATGGTCCTAAACCTATGCAGACCTAGTTATGCTTATGTTTATGACTGTTAGTATGTTAAGTTAGAACTCCCGAATGTTTAATGAAAATTCTAACCAAATATAGACCAAATAATCACTAACTCTGGTTAAAAGACCTTTAATTGTGATGAAAGTGCAAACAAGATCAATTAATTAATACCCCAATCAAATAAGATTTTTCTACTCATTCTCTTTGTTACTGCGATGTTATTTGAAAAGGCTTCATTGCGGATTTAAGCACGCACCTTCGACTACGTAGCTTAAACGTCTATAAAATCGGATAATCCCGTTAAAGTGTAAAACGGCAGCTCACGTAGCTCGTTAATTTCCGAGCTTTTACTACACTTTTTAATGTAAATCCGTTTAAACGCCTGGCTTCCAATGTCCTGGATTTCAGGTCTCTTGTCTGTTCTTTCTTTGATTTATTTCAGGATATTAGATGAAGCCTGGTCGAAAGATCTGGTTAAAATTCGTAATTACCTAATATCACTGGTTGGATAAAGGTTTTGAGATTTTGAATAGCTATCGATCGATTTTTTTATACTTTGCTACTGAATTAAATTTCCGTGTACCTAAAGCAAATTATCGTGATATTTGTTTGCACTTAATTAACAAAATATTGCTGTCTGCAAGTTAAATATTAATATGATTTCATTATTTCTTTCCACTCTTTTATTTACCGTAGGTATATTATACCTGTAGGCAGGTAATTGTATTAAAGTGGTTCGACATTGAAGTCAGCAATTTAGAATAAATTACTTCGATCGATACATCGCTCATTATACTGTTGAAGTACTTGTTATTTTCCTCGAAATACTAGAAGTTTATAGAATTGGTCCACTTTTCGCTTGGTAATTTAATGTCACAAATGCTTTTTTCCCATTAAAAAGTCCAATTTGATGAACATTTCTTATAAGATTTTTAAACAAGATATTTATGCTTAGCAATCAATTTTGTAACCACAACTCTATCGAAACAATCTACAGCACTTGTAGGAAAGGATCATGGTCATTGTTCGAGTACTGGAATATCTTAAAACTTCGCCCCTACAAATTCTATTATACAGTAAACAGAGAATAGTTTACAAATTGGATTTAATTGAATAGCTCCAGTCAATAGTGAAATGAAAGGCTTTGAACTCGGCTCCACTGTGAGCACGGTGTATTGATCGTAGAACAGTGCGGACTTAATTTAGACCGTTCCAACCGCATGCAATATGCATATAATATGGATAAAGTGTACATTTAATTATACCTGCCATGCAACCACAAACATAGCGTATGAATACCTGATGATATATTAAGCAAAAGCAGGCGATCGGACTATAAAGTAGGTCTATTTCCACTGTATTTAATTTCACCGTAGGTACTGATTTAAGTAATTCTTGGTGATGTAGCTTTTATTACGATCTCTTCACTTTTATTGGCTTCCGTTATTAGATTTCCAAGTCTCAGTTTGATCAAAAACCTATTTAGTGAATTGCAGGAACTTTGGAAAATGATAAAATACTTGTGGTGTGCCACAATACCAATTTTCATAAATAGCTAAATCCGTGCCGTCGCATGTTGACATGTCATGATATTGTATACTTTAGAGCAGCGGGCCGAGTGTGCCGACCTCAATGTCGGCAACTGCCAATATTATCTAGTACCAAAATAATATTACTAAAAGCGACACTGAAAGGCGGAACCTTAATTAACTTCACTCTGTCACGTAACTAATTACATTATTTAAGCGAATGCTGGAAACCTTCAGTTGTGGCTTTATGTGTAACCTTTCTTTCGCTCGTAAATATAAAACTTACAATTTAATACAAGTTACTTCAATATTTGGCACCGTATTTTTATCATTTATCAAATAATAATATGTCGATATAAGTAGAAATGTATGAAAAATGAGTAGGTAAACGATTGATAGGGAAGAATTGAAGTAGCCAGAGTTATCTTTAGGTACTTAAGTAACAATATTTAAACAAAAACATGCACAATAGCAGCGTGTTCACGTAACAGATTGTATAAACAAGCTCGTACACATTTACAGATCCGGATGCTGGCTGACCCCTCCGGTGCGTTCATCAAAGCGTTGGACCTTGGCATCAACCTGCCTCCCCTTGGCGGATACCGTGCCAAGCGCTTCTCCATGGTCATCAAGGACAGCAAAGTGGAACAACTGAACGTGGAGCCCGATGGCACTGGCCTATCATGCTCTTTGGCTGACAAACTCAAAGTCAAGTCGTAAACTATAGATGACTAGACTACGTAGAGGTCCATTCCCTAATCTTAAAATTAGTGCCCTTTTCCATCGCACTCCTACGAATTTACGAGTACCTATACCTTTAACATAAGAACGACATCTATATACGTCGTGATAATGTAATTCTTGCATTTAAGTATGTTTAGACGGAATGCATGGATATTTCTTGAAATTTGAACAGCGCTGGGTTTAGCTGCGATTTGTGTGTTTGGAATGGCCTTTACCCCCAGACTTCGCAAAGCGCCTGTCGCACCATCCTGTATGCCAATTATGTGAATGCCTTTCAGTCGGCAGTTTTTAAAGCTAAGCTGACTTTTTTGTTTTTGATTTTTTTTTATACACCGTTTTTATTTTGACGTTTTACTTTTTTTTGTATAAAAATATTGAATTTTTATACATTTCTGTTTATTCAACTATAATTTGAAACAGACGTTTGTTTTTATTTCATTTTATATTGAATTAAATTAAGAATAAAATCAACGTAATTTTTTTATTGTTTCAAAATGAATGTAGTTATTAAGAGGAACTGGTACAATGGTCAATTTTTAAGCGTATAACGACTTGTAAGCGAGCATATCTGATGGTAATAACACATTTCAAGCATACAAGACGATGTGTATGGCGTTAATTTTACTTGGAATTAAAATTATGACCCCTTCGTAATTTGTGATCTTACACCTAGCTTTATGCAGCTCAAAAACTTTACGAGCACTTTTTGTGATATCAAAAAAAATGAATTATATAAATAGACTAGTAATAAATACATTAAGCGTTTTATTTAATTAAAAACTCCCTTTGTAGTCAAACTTAATTTGAATACAGACGGCATTATAAGTTTAATTATTAATTTTAGTGGTTTCAAAATGTCACAGTATTCTGTATTCTGAGCCCAATACGTTAAACAAACAAAATACCTAATAGATATTAGATATATAAAATACAAATGAGAAGAATCAATGAATGACTTTTTGAATTAAATAATACAATTAATACTGTATTTTCCAACACCTGTGTACATATACATTATGGATGCAATAAATACTTGAATATACTTAGCTCCAATAACTTTAACACATATATTTACTGTGTACAGGTGTCTGATATACTTATTACTAACTCGAAATATAGGAATAAAATAGAAAAAATCGAATGCCAATCTAGGTAGCAGCTTAAATATTTCAATAATAAATAGACAATGTAATTTTTTGCAACATTTGCAACCCTGAAATGTGCGCAAAAAAGTCAATAATGCAAAACGTTCCATGTTTCGTACAAGAAACAAATGTGGCATAAAACTTTCGACATTGACCTTCCTTCACAAATGATGAACGTCCGTTTTTGTAAAATTATAGGCATATTTAGTACTAAAACGTCAAATTTTAGTGAGATTTATGTGTTTTCATAATTTATAATCGTAAAATCCGTTATTTGTTTGTTGTTTATTTAAAATTGTTTATTGCTTATGCTCAAAAACCTAACTATGAAACTGGAAATTTGGCAACGTCAAATTTGACAACTTGATATTGACATTGACACAATCAAAACAAATTATTGAGGCCGTCCTCATTTTAGTAATGTTTATTTATTAAAAAATATAACTGAAGATGGCATTATGACCAAGAACTTTAAACATGTATAAACGGGTACATTACTTTGGCACAATATTGTTTATGTGTTCACTTATATATTTAGTTAGAGTTGTATTTACTGAAATTTTTGACGATGAAAGTGCGCTGGTCGACGAATGGCTGGACCAGAACGATCTTAGTGAATATAAGAAGCTCTTCAGAGAATATGGTGAGTACTAGAATGTAGTCAAGCTAACTGTATGTCCAAATGCAGTGTAAATAACAGAAATAACACTATGCTAAGAGACTGGTTGGTATGTGTTGGGTTGGGTACATATACCTAGTTATAGTCTAATTTTGCGTACTCTATTTAATTATACTGACCGGCAAATGTCAAGGGAACGATTTAGTAATATAATGTCTGTTGAATTTTACATTCATTAATTTTCACTGCTGAGCTACTCTTTGGGTGAAGTTTTTGAGGTCCTAGGATCTAAAGGACCATAGAAGACTTAATATAATGTAGTGTATTGACTCTTCGCCCAGGCCGACAGGTTTATTTGTACCTGAAATGCTCTTAGGGTGTGCTTTTATTATTTAATTAATAGTTTTTCTAGAAGATATTTCTCTTTGAGTAAAACCCATTTAACTTCCTAGTTAGTTACTGATAGTGAACTTCAGGTGTTAGATAACCACACCATATAAAACTACTTATCTAAAGCAATAAATATTTTATTATTTTTTGATAAGATAAATGAGAATAGTTTAATTTTCAGGATACTTAATCAGAAAATAATTATTTTATGATGCAGTTAATATTGCTGGCAACATAAAGCATGTGAAAATATGATTTAAAAAAAGAAAAATAAAAGCAATATGTTCCATTATTAGAATCTTACATTGTAAAACCATTTCTTTTTTTTATTTTGATAGACTAAGATGACACATGATTCCTACAGCATTAGGGTTTGTGTGACTCAGTGTGGAAGGTACTATAAAAAGTGAATAGCATTGAACAGGCTGAATGTAAGGCATGTACTTGAAAAACAAGATGTACTGACTATATCACTGGCTGGAAATACACTCAAGTTTTTATTTCTTTTCTCTCCAGTGTTTCTTAATTGGATTCTTCAATAAATGTTCAAGTTTAATACAACTCTGAACATTTAACTGGTATTGTTTTTGTTTTATTAATATAATAACTTTACATTGTACTTAATTTTTTCCTGTAGTTTAGTAGGGCAGCTTAGTTACTTATTTTGTCTCCAGTGCTAAGGCCTATGTATCAACAATGTTGGGCTCTGTTACTATAAAATTTGTCTCAGTTTCCTATGTCTAGAAATGAAAAATGTATTTTTTTTTATTTCTCATGTATATATTCATTTATTTAATCTTTAATGTACAAAATACAATAAAATAGTTGTACATAAGGCAACTTATGTGAAGATCATAAAGTTCAAGTTTATATTTTTTACTAATCAAAGCATTAGGCGTAACTAATTATCTTTTCTTATCTATATGTAAGTTCTACCAAATTGTTATATTCATAACTGCTATAGTTCAATGACCACTTCATTGTGCCAGTTAACATGCTTGAAAATGTTGAAAGTAAAAATTACATTTGATCCCTTGTGTAGTCAGATTATGATCATAATCCTATTAACGTGATGAAAGCGAGAATGCCGCGGCAGAAAAATGATATCAGTATCTGTAGAGATCCCGCGGGCCCAGGCGTGAGGGGCGGTTGTGACGTAGCCACCCGCCACCACCATCCGCCACCCTCCACCCCGCCGGCAAACAAATACAAAGACCGCTCTTTCAGTCGCGTCGCACCCTCCGTGCCGTGCGGACGTCGCTCTACTCATGCATATCACCACACATCAGCTTAATATTATGATCGTTTTTATTCAAATTGTGTTAGAAAACACAGTTGGTATCAATTAAAATTATATTTATCGACTAATCTATTTAATCTCGTTTTAATTTTTGATCAGAGTGAGTTTTCTTTGTTCGGGGATTGTCAGTGGTGAAGGCAGTTAACTCGGTTTAGATAATTAATGTCAATTGAACTGTAAACGTACACCATGTGGCAATTCGAGGACTCCGAGATATATTCCATAGGGATGATCCATCCTTCCAACAGCCGGCATTCGGGGCTATCTATGCTGTCCGGAGTATCCCAGTTTTCAGGTAGGTTTATGTAGCTTGCAAGCTGTACGAAGCGCACAATACAACGTTGAATGAACTCGAATGCAGAAATATTTCAGGACTTGTTTTTGTCATTTTTTGCACAACATTGTATCCGGGACGTGACTAAGCGGTGCGTCAAACCAAAAATAAACTTAAAGTTCAATAAATTGCAGCGGGTATTAATCATGCGGCAATAATTATAAAAAAAATGTAATCAAATTCATTTTGGCGACAGTATTCATGACACAATACTAATAACTTGAGAGGGTCCCCAGAAGTAACATTAATAGCCTGTACAAACAAACAATCCTGTTAATCGAGTTGGGACCTAAGTCAGCGGGATTAAAGTTGACGTTTGCCTGACAAGTTGCACGTAACAAGGTTTCGCAGTACCATTGTCTGGTTAATCCCTTCAGCGTTGTGTCGTGCACTGCGTTATCTACAATGCTCGATTTGGATTTCAGCACACGTATATCCATTTACTTTTGCGTGGAGTTGAGAATGGAAAAGTTATTTGGTTTCTTGTTATTTAATTGTACACATACCTTACAAATCTATTTCATAAGTCTTCCATCTTTCATCGGTTGGTTATTTGCCGTTGAAGCCATCTCTCGAACTTCACTATGATGCATCGGCAATTCATTTACTATGTCTTATTTTTCACTCTCACCTGTACGAAGCCCTATTATCTCTCGAAGCGTAATATCCTCTTCGAACCCTCACATATAAGCTCACCTTTGACATTTAAAAAGTGTCCAGTGATTAACAGTTGCTGGCGAAAATATTTTCCGAGCCATTTTGGCCCAGTGGTGTCGTGAACGTGATGAATAGCTTTATTTAACAGAATCCATTGGGATGCTGGCATCCTTTATCTTCTTTATGGGCGTTTATCAAACGGTTACCAATTGCAATTTGTGTATATCAGAATTATTTTTAGAGATTAAAGGTCAGATGGACTACCTCACAGAACATATAAAGAGAGTAGAAATGAAATAGTTCCTGATTTGTATCATAACGCGTGTCGCCGTTTCTCCCACCCTTTAATTTCACTACAAGCAAGAGACCAATGTCTGAGCGGATTACCCCCACAAATAAATAACACACATTTAAGTCTCGAATTTGCTATTGGTTGTCACACAAACGCAATGACTGCATTTGACGTACACTCTAACACGCATAAAAACTCATGTATGCTAGGGCGAGAGAAAGGTCGATTGTTGATATCGATAAAATTTAAGTAATCTTGTTTTTGTTTTACAAGTATTGTTGAATATTGTAAAATTGTATTCATGCGGAATAGAAACCAAGTAATAAAAGTAAAATAAATAAAAAATACATAACTGAATTTTAAAACCAATTTTATTACTCAATAAGTAAAAAATCTGTAAAAAAAAAATCATAGGCACTTTTGAACGTCAAAGCAAATATAATAATATTAATAACGTCTGTCTGCCGGTCAGCCCTCTAGTGAAGCTATTTGCTCGTTCCAAAGTGTAGATTCCTATGGAGAAGATCGAAGATCTGTTCGTTCGATCTTTTTCAATTAGATTCACAATACAATTCTTGATAACATTGCTTTTCTTTGCATCGATTGCTTGAACTATGTGAGAACAATGTAAAACTAATATTCAGTCAAAGCGATAGAAAAAAACCTTAAGAACAACAAAATTAATACAGTCTGGAGCTGACCAGTCCCAGTTGACAGCGCTCATTCACCAACATGGCACGTACACCAGCACCGTCCAACTCAACCATGTTGCAGGGAATCGAACGATCCAATGCCCGTGCCACCGCCAATGAGACCTTTGAGTGAGCATGACAACTCTAAGCTGACACAAATGCATTCTACTAGTCTAATTTAGCTAATTACAGGGCTCTCACATTTACAATAATTTGTATAAAGTACAGAACACATTGAAATAACATGGTTATATTATTTCATTTTTTAAATTTACGAAAGATGATATTTTAAATATCGCCATTTTTAGACAAAAAAACTGATTTAAAGAGACTAATTTAAAATTTTCTAAAATAAAATCAGTTTACTTACTGAATTACACATTGCGATATTGTGCGGATAAACGCCTAATTTTAAGTTTCTTTTCCCTGACTTTGTTATTACGTAATTATCAACATCGAAATGTTGCGAACGAAATATGCTACATTTAGTAGGAATCCAATTAATTCTACCAGTTGTGTCAATCCACAATTTTCTTACACCTGGATCTGTTGGAAACCTAAAACATAATATTAAAATAAATCATATGTCACATTCTATAAAAAAAAAAAAAACATAAAACTCACTCAAAATCTATATTACTAATTAGTCGTAATAAATAATTCTTATTATTTTAATTATAAAGTGTGCTATTGATTATAATAGACTGTATCATAGTAACAATCGACATTGATTACAAATTTGCCCAACACTATCGATGTCATAGATTTTGTGGAAATGAACTTTTGTTTCGGTACTCGGGACTCTCGCAATGGACGTCATACATTGCGCGATTGCTCACGTAGTGCAAGATTGTACTCATCTATCGCAAGCAATGTATTACTATTAGTCTGCTTGCGATTATATCGTTTTTGTCTATAAATTTCATAATACTAATGTTATAATTACAAATATCACAAGTATTTTTATGATTTTGGACTTACCGGTGAAAAGAAATTCCTTCTCGTGCTATGCTACACACCTGGCTTCTTTTCCGACACGTTATAATAGCGCAAGACGGCATAATATAATATTTTTGCGGAGATACGTACGCTGTCAAAACATGACAGCGATTGCTAGCCGGTAAGTATGAACATTTAAGCGTTATGACAGGGTTATGTACGTTCGTTCGCACCCTCGGCGCGCGTGGCCCGCCCACAAGGCCAATCCAGTCTCTTTCTTTTATCCATGGACTACCTCAACGAATGGGTCCTTAATAAGTTAAATATTTACCTACGTTTGTAACTTTCAAAGTTTCAACAACTCTTTAACTCTTCTGTAAGGATTTTAAATGTCAGTGCTTAATTTAACTTTCTCCCCAATCTTTAGTTCCTTGATAATTTAATAATTTCAGGGAAAATTTCTCTATTAAGAAAGACCTTCCCGAAAAGATTTTTAATTAGACATTGAGCTCTTTAAAGAAGACATTACATGCGGGTCGTGCAGCCATAATTGCACGCTCATATCGTCTGCGCGCTGTAATTGGGTACTTAGAGACCGTTTATGGTACTTGCGAGAGGAAATTCGTTTAAAATTTGGTACTAAGTCAATTCATATAGGTCTCTTGAGAGCTTTATTACATGTTTCATTGGTTTAACGACTAAAGTTCTTCGGGTATCAAGCTGCTTACTGATAGAAGCTACTATAAGACCGATCTTTGAGATCTAATTTTGAAAGACCTGATTTGACTAAGTTAATCGTGTATCTAAACAAATCCAAGTTTAATGGCATTTTTATAGCTATTCGCACGATGAAAAGTAATACCTAAGCCGAAATCGGAATCATTTATCTGGATCAAATTGTCTCTAAAATATTACCGCTGAGGGACGAAATCGCTTAAATATTTGAATGTCCAACTTCAGTTGTTGCATAACAGTCTGCCGCTGAAGGGGATAAAACGTCGCGCAGATTAATATCGTACTTGTAATACAATGCTTTAATGCTCAGATATTAAAAAGTATGAAAAAGAAACTAATTGCAAACAGCACTCATCGTATGATTGGTCCAAGTTACACGGGAACAACTCCTGGGAATTGTTGTTGAAGAAGTTTTGCAATGGTTGCTGATATTTCCTGGTTCGTCCGCTGCCGTAGCTTATCGGGCACAGAGAGGAGATTAGCCAAAGTTGTTAGGAATTATTGTGAAAGTTGTGATATTAATTGGTATTGCCAACTTTATCTTCGACTGTTCTGGTTAAGTCCGCGCAAAACCCCGCAAATACTTTTGCTTAAGCCATACGCTAAAAATACTCTAAATTACATTTAGGTCTTACTAATTTACTATTAATAAGCACTAGTTTTCGGAATATTTTCGTTCCTAATTAATCAAGAATGTGAAGAATCGTTTGACCGTAAATTGTAATTGCTCGAGTAGTTTCTGAAAAACTATTTAACCTATTTCAAGGCAAATAAGGGTCGACCGCAATGAAAAAATAATGTCCTTCGTTAGTAGTTGTCGTATAATTATGGTGGTTTTAATTAGATTGCAAACTTTACGTGAAAACTAGCAAGTTTATGGCCCGCCGTTGATTACAGTTTAGTAGGCGGATGAAATATGGTAGAGAGTAGAGTGTTGAGCGGCAGCGGGCAATTACATTTTCATGTTAATTTCTTCTTATAAGTAATTTTCATTATTTTCTTTGAGATATAAGTCTCTACGGAGTGCTTAGTTTAGTATGAGTAATGGACTGATATTAATAGGGAATTCAGGAGAGATTTCAATATAAATGTCTTTCGCATAAACTCGGAATCCATTTACAGATAATATTAAATAGTTACATGCTAGTGAAATAACTTTAGTAGGTATTTCACATGCGCACATGCTATCTAATTGAAAAAACTGCAAACCAACGCACGTGTGCGCATCGGACAGTGGCGTGATTCAATATCGATTCAAATAAGAATTGTAATCAATTAATACAAGGATCATAATCCAAAGTACAAACAGAAAAATGATAAGAAGAATAACATAACATAGAATAACATTTAAGTGTGGGAGAGCCATGCTTCGGTACGAATGGGCCGGATCGACCGGAATAATACCACGGCCTCACAGAAAACCGACGTGAAATTACGCTTGCGTTGTGTTTCCTTGTGTGTGTGAGGTTACCGGAGGCCCAAATCCCCACCTTCCCAATTTTCTCAATCCCCGAATCCCCAACAACCCATAAATTCCTGACCCTTAAGAGGCGGGCAACGCACGTGTAACGCCTCTAGTGTATCGGGTGTTCATTGTCGACGGCGATTGCTTACCATTAGGTGATCCGTCAGTTCGTCTATCGGCTAATACTATAAAAAAACAACAGTGAACAGACACTAGATTGTCCGAATCAGAGGGATTGAATAATTTATCTAAAATCACACTTTGGTCCAACAAGGTTCGTAGAAATCACTACCGATTTGTGATGAAATCATATTCATGAATTGGTTCAGAGGCTAGTGAAACTGACCATAAAAGGCATGTTATTGGTAGAACCGCTACCGTAGACAAAAACCGCACTATCTACAGATTTAACTCGCTATGCTCATAACTTAAGCCTCTTAAATGCAGCTCTCATGGCGAGCACCACTTGGAAGTAATTCAAAAGGCCCTCGCTCACCGGACCCCGACGTATGTTAGCCTTGTACCGTTTGGGGCGCGCTTTGTTTGACCACTCACGCTCCGCAGCTTTCATTACTGCTTTGTGTTTCAGCCAAGTGTCAAGCTTTAACGCCTAATGTTTTTGAATAAACTTTATCGGGTCACAAAAGTTTGTGGTACAAATTTTATGAGATCATACAATTGGTAGAATAATTGTAGAAGGCGATCAATCAGAAAAACAAATAAGCTCTTTTTTCTTTCTAACTGAAAACCCACAGAACATATAAAGAGAGTAGAAATGAAATAGTTCCTGATTTGTATCAGAACGCGTGTCGCCGTTTCTCCCACCCTTTAATTTCACTACAAGCAAGAGACCAATGTCTGAGCGGATTACCCCCACAAATAAATAACACACATTTAAATCTCGAATTTGCTATTGGTTGTCACACAAACGCAATGACTGCATTTGACGTACACTCTAACACGCATAAAAACTCATGTATGCTAGGGCGAGACAAAGGTCGATTGTTGATATCGATAAAATTTAAGTAATCTTGTTTTTGTTTTACAAGTATTGTTGAATATTGTGAAATTGTATTCATGCGAAATAGAAACCAAGTAATAAAAGTAAAATAAATAAAAAATACATAACTGAATTTTAAAACCAATTTTATTACTCAATAAGTTAAAAATCAGTAAAAAATAAATAAATCATAGGCACTTTTGAACGTCAAAGCAAATATAATAATATTAATAACGTCTGTCTGTCGGTCAGCCCTCTAGTGAAGCTATTTGCTCGTTCCAAAGTGTAGATTCCTATGGAGAAGATCGAAGATCTGTTCGTTCGATCTTTTTCAATTAGATTCACAATACAATTCTTGATAACATTGCTTTTCTTTGCATCGATTGCTTGAATTATGTGAGAACAATGTAAAACTAATATTCAGTCAAAGCGATAGAAAAAAACCTTAAGAACAACAAAATTAATACAGTCTGGAGCTGACCAGTCCCAGTTGACAGCGCTCGTTCACCAACATGACACGTACACCAGCACCGTCCAACTCAACCATGTTGCAGGGAATCGAACGATCCAATGCCCGTGCCACCGCCAGTGAGACCTTTGAGTGAGCATGACAACTCTAAGCTGACACAAATGCATTCTACTAGTCTAATTTAGCTAATTACAGGGCTCTCACATTTACAATAATCTGTATAAAGTACAGAACACATTGAAAAAACATGGTTATATTATTTTTTAAATTTACGAAAGATGATATTTTAAATATCACCATTTTTAGACAAAAAAACTGATTTAAAGAGACTAATTTAAAATTTTCTAAAATAAAATCAGTTTACTTACTGAATTACACATTGCGATATTGTGCGGATAAACGCCTAATTTTAAGTTTCTTTTCCCTGACTTTGTTATTATGTAATTCATCATCATCATCATCATCAGCCGAGAGACGTCTACTGCTGAACAAAGGCCTCCCCCTTGGTCCTCCACGTAGAACGACAAGCCGCCACCTGCATCCACTGGCTCCCCGCCACTCTGACGATGTCGTCGGTCCACCTAGTGGGAGGTCTGCCCACGCTGCGTCTTCCGGTCCGCGGTCGCCACTCAGTCACCTTCCTGGCTCAGCTGTCATCAGTCCTCCGAGCGACGTGGCCTGCCCATTGCCACTTCAGCCTGCATATTTTGAGAGCTATGTCTGTAACTCTTGTTCTTTGGCGAATTTCCATATTTCGGATTTTGTCGCGCAAAGATACTCCGAGCATAGCTCTCTCCATCGCGCGCTGGGCGACTCTGAGCCTTTCTAAAAGGCCAGCAGTTAGGGACCATGTCTCGGTACCGTACGTCATCACTGGCAACACACACTGGTTGTACATCCTGGTCTTCAGACACTGCGGGATTTTTGACGAGAAGACTTCATTATGTAATTATCAACATCGAAATGTTGCGAACGAAATATGCTACATTTAGTTGGAATCCAGGAGCCCATAGTACAGGTTTTCCTAGTTTAGGTTCCTGAATCCCACCACTTGTCATTTCAATTGTTTTAAACCTGGTCGTGTAACTTGCTACATAATTTATTATACTATTAATTATTATATAAGCTTAGTTTTTAAGACCAATGTCTGTATAAATATGGTGGAGATAAAAATATACGCAGTTTCTAATCTGTGTGGTGGAACTTGAAAAAAAAAATAATTCTACCAGTTATGTCAATCCACAATTTTGTTACACCTGGATCTGTTGGAAACCTAAAACATAATATTAAAATAAATCATATGTCACATTCTATAAAAAAATAAAAACATAAAACTCACTCAAAATCTATATTACTAATTAGTCGTAATAAATAATACTTATTATTTAAATTATAAAGTGTGCTATTGATTATAATAGACTGTATCATAGTAACAATCGACATTGATTACACATTTGCCCAACACTATCGATGTCATAGATTTTGTGGAAATGAGCTTTTGTTTCGGTACTCGGGACTCTCGCAATGGACGTCATACATTGCGCGATTGCTCACGTAGTGCAAGATTGTACTCATCTATCGCAAGCAATGTATTACTATTAGTCTGCTTGCGATTATATCGTTTTTGTCTATAAATTTCATAATACTAATGTTATAATTACAAATATCACACGTATTTTTATGTTTTTGGACTTACCGGTGAAAAGAAATTCCTTCTCGTGCTATGCTACACACCTGGTTTCTTTTCCGACACGTTATAATAGCGCAAGACGGCATAATATAATATTTTTGCGGAGATACGTACGCTGTCAAAACATGACAGCGATTGCTAGCCGGTAAGTATGAACATTTGAGCGTTATGACAGCGCGCAGTACGCCGGCTCGCACCCTCGGCACGCGTGGCCCGCCCACAAGGCCAATCCAGTCTCTTTCTTTTATCCATGTGAAAACCAATGATGACGTAACGTAAAGCTGAAAACTTTAACAATTTGCTGGTACAAAAAGCGTGGTCGCAAAAAGTGTGCGCTGCAGTGACCCACTTCTTTGTTTGTTTTTAATACCAACGGCGTATGTGTAAATAAAAATTTATGCATATCCGATACATAAATTGTTTCACGAAGTGAGATAAAAGCCATCGCCCCGGATTAACCGAAGCAATTAAAAATTCCATTAAGTTTTCAATTTGGCACAGTGTCACACGTTAGTTGCTGAAAGTTTATTTAATCTTTGTTGTTCAGCTGTTGTCGAGTTATTCTGCCAGTTTTGTGCAATGATTTGCTTACACAGCAACGTTACGTTATTTTATGGAAAGCCAATACAAACAAAAACGCTGATGTTCAAAAGTACTTGAGCAATGATCACTTAAAAAGTAATTATGAAATTGAAAACCCATTTGCAGTGCAAACAAATGAATATGAGCATTGAAAAATTGTTCTGAAATTGATAATTTCTTAATGAAAAACGGTGTTATATTGAACTCCCTAAATATAACTTCTATCCGAATAGATTGAAACCTGTGTGACGCAAGAGATATTCTAGCACTGCGAGAGAATATTGATATATCTTCAGCTACAGACTCCAAGAACTCACATGTCGGCGCAGCGTTGCAATATGACAAAATATTTTACGAGCCATATTTTCTGTTCGCTCTCCGTTCGGTATTCCAATGTTGTGCTGTTCGGATCAAATATGTACTATATTTGATGCATTATGTATGTAGGTGGGGACCAGGTTCTGATTCATTTCTTCAAATGAAATTTTGTCTTCAATTCCGGTTTGAAATCTCTTTGTGCGGAACTTAGATTCATATTGAAGTTTTTCTGGAGCTTAATAAAAGTATCTCGGACGATAAGAAAGAACTATTCTAAAGTAGGAAATGTGATATCCTCTCGTTTAATTTTGATCATGCCATAATGATAATTTTTAGTTACACTTTATTCCTCTGCTCAATTTAAAATATTTAAAACAATTCAGCAATTCAAGTTGTTAGTTTGAACTTCTTTTAAACTTATACCTATCCATTGATTCATAAAATAATGTGCTATGTTGTCACATGCTTAATTTACTATGGCACCGCAAAACAATCTCTCGCGAGATGTAATTACCGCGAATGGCTGAAGTTCAAGCAGTGCAAGTTTACTTCAAACGTCCATCTGCAATAGCGCGTTGGAGAGAAGCCAAACACGTTCTTGTCTCAGCAACACGTAGCCAAACATTTACAAATAAAAAAAAACACATACATGCCATTTTGTTTTGAAGAATGCAGGACTTAAATACTGACCTGGCACAAATTGACCTCTTAGCGTAGGTCCTGAATAACTCTGTGACTAATCGATATTAGCCGCCCGACTTGCGGCTCAACCTTACTTCGTATTTAGATAATCTTGTTTTGTATCTCCCGGGTAATGTTATTGTATTACGGTAATGACTACAGCGGGCTTTCTCCTTGTTTAGAAGTCAAACGAAATGAAATTGCCAACGTGAAATTGTTTTACCGTTGTACAAAGAAAGGGATTCAATTATTATTTTATCATTTTGTGTATAAAAATGGGTGAATCGACAACGTCTTCTGTGTGTTTAAATTACTGTACCTCAGCAGGTAGATGAAGCTCAGTAGTATTTTCTAACGAAAATGGTATATAATAAAACTCCAAACAAAGAGAACTTGACACAGCAACACACACTAGTTTAACATTTCAGATTACCGAACCATCATCGACGTGCGGCCACGCCCGAGCGTCAGACCGGGGTGCATTGCCCTTTAGGATGGGGATGCATCTGTATTTACAGGTCCACCTGTAGCCCGGGATGGCCGAGTCGTGGGTCACTGGCCCAGTTCCCGCGTCCTACTTCCGACCCTGCGCAACAAGTGGCGTGATATTATGTAATGTACTTAGGTGATGTAGCGGCCATTACCGGCCACCACCGTACACGGCTCTCAATCACTGCGATTGGCTAATTAAGATGGGTACCGAATTGATATGTCTCCAAGCTAAGGCTTGGGCAATATCTGTGATGTTTGGGGTGGTCATGTTGATCAATGTTCGCGTCTTAGGTAAATGATAGTAGAGTAGGGGTTGCTGAATAAAAATGATAATATCATAATTATTTGGACTATTTTCTGTATATCTTTCCAAATGTTTGTTGTGAACAGATGTACTTGTTTTGCTCATTTCTGAGAAGAGTATCTAGAAATCAAGTTAGTGAAATTTTACTTCAAGCAAATGTTATTTTATTTTCACTTAGCAACTGTTGCTAACGATAGCGTCGATCGATGCGCCTTACATTTCTTTGTATCTTTATAATATTTACTGACCTACCTGTCTCTTAAACTTAGTATTCTTATAAACTTATTTACTTCGTTACTTTTTAGGGCTTTATTTTCTTGTCTGTCCTGGATAATATGAATATTACAAAATGTGATGTTAGCGAAACCTTAGGAAAGAGATTATCTTGCTCTATTTACTTAACAAAGAGGTGCTTTCGCAACATGATCCATACTCATGAATAATGTAGTGAGGAAAATAACGTAACTCATGCAAAGTTATAATTAACCTAATTAGAACTTTAAACAATAGTTTACTAGGTTTCTTTTCTCTTGTATTAATGACTAGCTATTTGTGTTTCGACACTGTATTTCCTCCATTAACAATTGTGTTACTTGTGTCACCTGAGTCAGCGAAAATTTCCCACAAAAGTCAAGGTCAAAGCTTTTAACCCCACATCGAGGGGCATAAAAGGCAACCCTACCTACTGTATAGGGTACCATCGCGCCTGGTCATGAACCCTGAAACAATTTAAAGGGTTACGGAGAGGAACCAATATTTGTACAAAGAGATCGGCGGATTTTCCGTGTTCTATATTTGCTGTAAATAAACCCGCTGTGAAATTGTCTGGTTCGGGTTACATTCCTAGCTTGATCGTTCTGGATCTTTGATCAAGTTTTTTTTTTGATAGTGTATCTGTATCCTATGTTTATTTAGACATATGTGGGTTTATATTGTTCGACAATGTCGTCAACTAATTATTATTGTGCCATTAAGACCTTTTACAGATTTGTTTTGCGTCAAAATGTTGGTGAATGTGCAAATAAATCGAAATGAATGGAATCCTTTTCAAAAGAAATTATTTGTGAAGCAATAACAGCATATTCAGTGTAAATGATTGCGAACAATAACAAGGATAAACGGTTAATAAATCGTCGGCGAGTCTATCATTACTTGCCAGTTTGCGAGATGTATAGGACACAAATATTAACTAAATGGCGACAATGATATAAATAAAAGTGGTGTTGGCACAAACACTCGTACGTACATACATCTTTTTTTTAAGGGGGGAAAATCATCGAATGGCTTCTCCCCGCCTTGGGCGAGGCGAGAAGGAGTGTCAGACTCTTACTGACTAAAAACCCTGTTCCTTCTCTTGCTTTGAGCCGGAGGCCCGGTAACCCGTTACGTCGTCCGCAGGTCCAGATCAGGCATCAGCCCTGCTGGACCCCATCTGTGGTGGTCATAGTTACATACATCTGGAGTTAAGTTTTTGTTACAATAATGTTTGATGGTTCTAGAGTTTTCATGTTCAAAACAAGTCAGATCAGTGGTTTTCTTTCCACAAAATAATCGTCCCGACCTTCGCTTTGAGTCCAGAAAGTGCTAATAAAATGGCGGTAGTCGTAAAAACTTTGTCGTTGTATATTAAAAGCTGGCCGATTTTATTGCTTGTCACAACCTTGAATCTTTCGGGCTTAGGTTTTAGTTAGCTCCTGTTTGCGGATTTTCTGAATAATCAATAATTGATATACATATGTTTACATGCCAATCCCATAAATACGAAAGGAATTTATAACCAATTTCACGTAATAATGCCTAAACACACTTTGAAACACCCTTCTCTTTGAATAGGAGTTACGAAAGAATTGGCTTTTGAGTCAAAGCAAAGTTTGTACAATGTAAAGTAAACAGGTTCAAGGGCGTGATTGAATTGGAGAGCGAACTGTAAACACCTATAACAAAGCCAGGCAATAGAGTAGACTTCAAATATAACCTAACTGTATCGATCCTCTAAGTGCCACCCAAGCAGAAGTTACCGAAAGCACTTACGATAATTTTGAAATTGGTTTCAGACGAAGTAGGAATCACAAACAAACTTCTCTGTTTGTTTCTAACTCGAATGGTTGCTGAATATTTGAAACTCGAGACTGATCTCTTCTTATTTCGACTCTGAATAATTCATTGTTGCTTAGAACGATTTCCATGTATTTCGAACTACGCACAACTTTTTGTTTTCTCGTTTTCGGTTTTTTTCCTAACAGTATTATAGCGGGCGTCGGTTGCGCTTCATATTTAAAGTTCTTGGAAAAAGATTCCCTTTATCAAGTTACGTAAGGCTAAGTTATGAAACATTTTCCCTTTATTGACGAGCTAAGTAAGAAAACTTGACGTACTCGGTAATTGATTTCTGTCCTGATTTAAGCCACTCTCGTTCTTGTACAATAACCAATTTGTAACTTTGTTTGTTGTTAACAAATTGACAAATTGTTTGTTTAGCGCTTGTTCTTTTAAAAACACAGACTTTTCATACGTTTTTGCTGTTATTTTCTGAGCTACATATTTTTACGTCCTCCATTTTCCTTGCATTTGTACGTAACTCAGAATGGCAGAAAACACAATGCTGCAGTATGCACTTAGACTTGAAATCATTACGTCACAGCGTTCAATCTTATTCCGAACGCGGTGGAAAATTCACTTCGTTCAAAAGATTTAACGACATCAGTAATCAAGGGTGGCTTCTCTTCACTTTTAAAACCGTGTTCTAAAGGTACTAAATCAATATGAGAAGCAACTTACAATACTTGTTATCGTGGAACAGCACCACCGTGGCATCGTGGCATCGTGGCGTGTTCCTCGCTTTCGTGTTTAATCTAAAGATCCTATCTAGGTTAGACCGCTTTACAACTTAGATTAAAACCTCGCGTGTCTCATGTAAGCTAGCATTTTCAAGTTTTCCACGCCCTTTTATCAGTTTTCTGAATGGTATTATATTCTTTGGTGTTGGCTCTTTGTGTGAAATATAATTTATGGCTGTGGAAGAGTTGGGGTTTGTTGACAAAGTTTTGTGTTATACGGCTAAAGGTTAAAGGATTCGGTTGAGCGTGGCGCGACGCTCCGCTATAAAAGCTAATTACTTTGTTTAACTTTAAATGTTTTGTTAATTGGTTTTGAATAGTACTAAGCGTTCTGAATAGGGTATCTATCTCTTTTCTTGTTATTTTTGGCTAGAAATGATTAATGTTGCCTTTAATCCTTTCTGTCATGTTGTTACGTAATACCATGGCGTGTTTGTCTTCTTTCCATGAACGTGATAGCGTGACTTATTTGAAGGTCACGGTCGTTACTGTTTCAATATGTTTTGGTATAGTCCTTCTTTTCATCAAAATTAATTAGAATGAACGCATGTTACGGAGCATTTTTGATGATATTGCGTGTGTATCTTACATATACACGCAATATCACAAAAATGTAACGAAAAACTTAAATAGAAATAGTTTGCAAAGAAAATGTTGGTTCCGTAGGTAACTTGATCACATCAAATCCTGAGGTCGGTTCATAACGTTTTGGCTTTATTACTTAACCATTATATCAATACAATACCAATAGCGCCCCGGGGAGTTACTGTTCCAGATCAATTTTGGAATAGCAACAGTTCAGTAACTACCTACCCTCTAATGTGTTAATATGAACAGTACTGCGGTATTTTGTGGCATATAGAATTGAAGGTTTTCTATTTACGTTCTAATACTAAGAAAAGTGTGGTGAATACTACGATCGATAGTGGGTTGGAGTAATAGAAGATTAGCTGTTATGTAATTGTCTATTACTTTTCTGTAGTACAAATCAGACGCGCGGTTATAATTCGAGGCTTCGTGTTTATTACATAGTCCGTTTTGTGTGTGTGTGTGTGTATCGCGATATAACAACACAAATACACTTTTGACGTAATAACCAGCAACTTTCTTGTCGTAACGCCGTACCATTAGTCCCAAGGTCAAGGGCGCGCCGTTGCTAGGCAACGAACCCACAACAAAGCTTTTCTCACTGTAATTTAACATTATTAATGGTTGTTTAACATGGATTTTGCATTAAAATGTTATTAGCTATTATAATCGGTGGCTCCCAGTATATTGTATTGTTTGTGGAGTTTTTAGGTGTCCCACGGTGGGCGCCATTAAGCCTACATGTTCAGTTTTTTGAACGATAACCGAACTTTTGCAAATGTAGCCTTTTCTGTACTTGATTAATGATAAATGGACGTGGTTAGTGTCATTATCGCTTCGTAACGTGAGGTTTTATATGACAAAGCGGTGCTGTTAATAGTCCCACGCTGGGTGCCATTAAGCCGTAACACGGTTATTGTTACTGAAAATGAATTATTCAACACATCCGCGCAGATTAAGACTGATTTACATGTTGGAATTTGTTAATGTCTATTATATTCGCTCACTGGATAATGTATTTTTGTTATTGAGTAGCTTGTGTATTTACCGACATACATGTTACGTTGTTTGCTGAGAATGGGATTTTAGACCTCGGTGTCTTTTTTATTATAGGCATCTCCACGTTGTCTGGCTGCGGGTCTCCAGACCAGCTGGACCGGCTGCCGGAGCTGCCGGCGGCGGAGGAGAAGAGGCTGCGCCGCGCTGCACAGATCCTGCAGCAGAGGCTGGTACTCCGCCAGTGGCTGGCCACGCACAGGCTGCAGCACACCTACTCCAAGTACGTTTTTTTTTTTATTTACTTTTATTGTTCTCAGCTTAAAATGGGACATTTACCATGTTTATTAGTCTTTGTGAGTTCATCCGTGACCATGGCGCTTGCAACAGTGCCGAAATATCGGAAACTCATAGACATAAACATGGTAAATATCTCGTTTTAAGTTCTAATGACCATGTCAGTTTGAAATTCGTACTAGAAACGCTATATCTGAAATAACTTTTCTAAATAATTCCGGTGTTTAAGAAATAATAACTATAACTTAAGGTTCAGGACAGGTAGTAGGTAATTAAGACAATTTATATGTAAGTAGATTTTAAAGTTGATTAATATAAGTAATATAGATTGGTCGTCACTTATGTAAGGAACGAATAATCTTGTCTACGTAATAGTTCAACTCATTAAACTCACCAGATTCAAGAATTCTATTAGGAAAGTTCTGTTCAAGAGGAAATTAACATTTCGGCTAGTCGGTAGTCGCATCTACTGCAGAACATTAAGGAAATTGGTTCGGTGACGTAAAACCTTAAATGTCCGCTGCTAGCAGCGGTAAACCCAAGTAGAACACCCACCAGATCTTCTAAAAATATAAAGTATTTCAAGTTAATGAAGTAATTGAAATGCAAATGATATTATTATTATGATAGATAAATGTAAGTTTAGTAATATTCACCTACTACTGTTGATTTCTGTATGTAAATCCGTACGTGTTTAAAAGTAATTTTTGAATTAGGAATCCGAGATTTAACCGTTATAATTAATATCTTAAAGAACTGAATTCTTACTTGGTACTCCCTCCCTACTCGTATATTTATCAAAAGCTATTTGTTTGATTTATTAGAGACGTATCTAGAGTGGCTAGCAACTAGCCTATTGGAGCGAGCAGTAAGTAAGTAACGTGTATGGGAATAAATCAAAGAGATAGCGTGTCGGACATGTGCCAACAACATCGCCTCCAGACGCTCGTGACCTTCACATTTCCACTTGACATGTCGAGGATAACGGAACACGGGTTGTGGACACAAAAACTTCAACACTTTTTGTCCAACTTCCGATTTATGTTGCGGATACTCCTAATTTATATACACCGATATTTTTGCCACAAAAAGCTAAAAGTTAGTCTACGAAGGAATATTGAAGTAAAACAAGTTTTGATGGTGAAATATTAAAAGTAACGTTATAATAATAAACTTGTGACACTAGTAAATATGAGTAAGCGGTTTAAGTACTTACATCAAGTAAACGGTACATCAATTTACCGTTAATATGAAATGAAAGAATTGACCGCAAATATTATAAGCATCGCCCATACAGTTATCCAGGTCAGGTGTAAAATTCAATAAACTTATTATTTGCATAGTGAATATTCACAACAAGCTGGCATATCTCAATTCAGAGTATTCCGCGTCGACGGGCCGACAGCCGAGCTTTTGTTGAAAGTATGTCAATTTTGATACAAGCGCCTCCCTTTGTTAGGCCGTCGGCTGTCGGAGCGGTGACAATGCCTCGGTCTCCTCATTCAGCTATCTTCCACCACAGGTACGTCACGAAGCCACTTTGAAAACTCCGGATTGATGTCTCCAAAGGCTATTTTTAACGTAGAGGCTGCTGTTTGTGAAGTGGAAGGGTGAACTCGGAAAGTTTTTAGGGATCTGTCTAAATCTGTTTTTTTGCGCGGACTACGGAGTCTTAGTATTAGGGCCCCATTTTTTCTATTTGGGAGCATATATTAGTTTACAGATAGGCGTCATATCCTATGACGATTTAAAAGAAAAATCCAATTTCAGAAACAAGAACAAAACGCAACACAGTATTATAAATGGAAATCTGAAGGTTTGCAAATAGCAAACGTGATAGTGTAAGGCATTTATGCATAACCAAGCTTCAGCCGGAGGTTCAGCCAGCCAGCAGCTTCCGCCATATTTTACTGGAAGCTTAGAAAATTTTGCAAAAATTTGTATAGGTACATTTCGTATTCAATTCTTGGCTTGCGTTTTACGGAAACTCTCGCCCATGTCGAGTACAACGTATGTGCTGTATGTAGGCGTACGGACTCCCACAGGAAATACGGCAATCTGCTAAAACTTCCACTGCAAACTGGCAATAAAGGAATCGTAGAATAACAAACAATACCAAATTCCTGTCATGTTTTGTTTGACCTTTTCGAAATTGAGTTTGGAACCCTCCTACAATTGTGCGCCTTTAAGACCCGCGTCAATGAGCCACGGATCATGACTTTATTTGGGTATCAAATCGTGCCCTTTAACTGGGACCAGAAACAGGAAAAAGCGAGTGTTTTAGAAATTAAAAAAGGGCAATCATCTGGCCTGTTCGCTTCAGAATATTACATTTAAAATTTACGACAAAAACACAATCTGGGCGCGATGCTCTTTAACGATCCAACGCGTTTTCATATTCATTGCTTGCGCCATCCTTTTTGCAACTACAAAGGGTATTGAAATTTTTAACTTTGGGATTTGGTTACTTAATATTGGAGAGGATCCTTGATCTTGACTCTATTACTGCTGAACTTTGAACGTGGGTTATCTGCCGACGATGTAATCTTTGTGCAAATTAAATTGCGCTCTGACGTGTATTTCTCACAGGAGCTTTTCTACTTGTTTCTTGGTTTAGCCCGGATTTTATTAACTTTATAACAAAGCAATGAAGTTCAAAATGTATTAGTATATAAGGATAGCTTAATTTACCAGTTTGTACGTTACAATCAGGTCAATCATCTCTCAAGCCAGTTCCTATCATGACTACCACCGAATAAACACCCCTACTATTAATAGCTACAGATAGCTATTTACAATAATTTAACATTCATCCGGCTACATCAACTTTTCAGTGATGAATGGAACTTCATTTGCCAGCCCAACTTGAGATGAATCTGTCTCTTTTAAAATTTTCGTGTCTTCACAAAGTTAAACTGGCTCTTTTCAACAAGTTTTGCGAAACTAGTGCACCGAGTTCTAAAGTAGGAATTGGATATTACCTAACGTAGTCTGCTCGTGTACATTATATTTTCAGGTCATCCAGATTCGTTAATTTCTTTTATAAAGTTAGTAGTTATTTGAATAGGAGTGATTTTAGTTATTTGAATAGGAGTGATTTTAATTCCATCAGTTGGCTTGAGTTGAACACGTTTTAGGTGATAAATAGCTAGGACGCATCGAAGAGTCATCATTACAAATAAATACCATTATAAAAGTTGAAGAATTCAAGTGAATGCTAAACTTAAATCAGAAAGCATTCTCAAATGATAAAATTCTTGAAATAAAAACTTAAGTTATTCCGTATTGAGACTGGCAGAAAATAGAATGGACCACTAAATTCACTTCAACTTGCTGAGCTACCGACACCGAGACCGATACTATATTCTGGAACTGTGGCGTATTAAATATTCATATTTTGCTGGCTTGCAGTACGTCAGTCACCTGCAACCTTTGTCTTAATTGATACAGTATAGAAATTATGTCAGCTTGTAACTTTCCCACTATTAGACAATACCCAACTTTACTACGAAGGAACAAAATGGTCATTGATTACCTTTATTCAAGGCAGGAACCTGGATAGATTCAGGCTTCTTAAGCATAATGGTTTATACTGAAGGTTACCACCACATAAGACATTTGCATACCTCGGGGCCTTGAGGTAACACGTGCTCGCAAAATGGCAATCAAAAGTAAATCCCGGCGCAAAACCCGATCTTTCAACTCATCCTCGTATCATGAAGGTTTTATGAAAAAAGGTCCGAGATTTATCCTCATTTTCACTTAGACAGGGAAGGTTGGATGCTATCGGCTCACGTCCCTACGCCTGATATATGGCAATCTTTCGCGCTCCATTGAATTCCTGGTAACTGCAAAAGACGTTTTTCACATATGAAGTGTTCTGATTCGCTCGAAGGAATTCTTCATGTTTTTGGAATGTCTTTATAGGCTTGTTTGACATTTATGTTGTAAGTTCTGAGGAGTTCATTTTGATTTTGGTTTCTTTGCTGATTTTTTTTTTATTCTGTCTGTGCTCTATGTAATCACATCTTAAAGTGCTTCATTGGTCTAGTCTGTAAAATATCACCTTATGCGCATTTTACACAGTAGGCATATTTAAATCTTGTTCTACATATTTTAGTAGTAAACAATGGTAAACTTAATAAACAATTAATGTCTCCAGTAGGTAAATAGTTTCCACTTGATGACCGATCACGAAATCTTGTATTGACAGTGTAGGACAGGTACTTATCGTGAAATTGTTTTCACCTTTCACGCGAAGTACCTTAACATACCTTACTTTCTTAAGCTTGTATTTTCAGGTTTCATTATAATATAATTGAACTTATCCTGTTTTCCTAATCACTGAAAAATATTAGTAAGGTCGTAGTTTAAGTATTTTAAAATTATTGACAAGATTGTTGTAGTATTTATATCTAACCTATGTATAGTAAAGAGTTAATGAAAAGCCACGCGCAATTTTATTTAATAATAGTCTATCATACTTTTCTTCAATAGAACGTATTTTTTTCTATCATTTGTAAGTCCTTGAGTTGATCAAACGTCACAAAAAAATCAAACACCGATTACCATCTTTCTACATCATCCAAGCGTTCATTCTTCTCTATAATGTGAAACATTTGTATACCTACGAAGATGCGAGAAGGTATAAAAATACGTATCTCCAAATTGACTCCATTTGCGCGGGAAAATACGCAGCTGTTACCAGTAATTTGGTCTCAAATCTCACAAGATATACTGGAGCTTTCGATATTATTTTCAACAATAAAATTGAAAATTACACTGTCTCGTTTCTCAAGTGTTTACAAAATATTACTGCTCTACAAGAGACTCCAAGGACGATTCGAGAGTCTGGAAAAACATTATTAAATATTAGTTCGAATATTTATATTAACTAAAAATCACGGTTTACTCACGTACATTAATTGAGAAAAGCTCTACTAGTTTCGAGTCCTAGAACGTACATAGATAAAGACTCCCTATCTCACGATAGTTATTATAAAAATATTTCGATTCTAGATTTATTGCAACAGTCACAGTCTCTATAGGATTTATAATCGAGAACGCAAAGACAGGTGTTCAAATATGCACCCCTACCTTTCAGGAGAAGAAAATGCATGTGGTTATGTCATACCAAAATTAGGTCCCCAGTAATTTCTCAGACAAATTGTTACTCAAGATTGTAGTTCAAGTTATAATTGTCCCAAGTAGTCTGTTTGTTTCGGGTCTTGCTTGTTTAGGAGCCTTGTTTATGAATCTCTCGGGAACAGTAATACAGAACCTATTGCTTCAGTTTAAGAGTATTACTGATATGTTTGCGATTTACACATAATTCTCTGAATTGGGTATTAAGGGTAAATGTGGATTGTGTTTTATGTTATTTGAGGATTTGGGTTAAATATTATTGCTTGGCACACATTTCTTGGAATGGGATTTTCTAAATGACACTGTATTTATTTGTAATGATAATATATTTAATGTCCTCCCATTAATACAACGAACGTGGAACTATTTAAACTTAAAAATAAACATATAAAAGTGACGATTGAAAGCCATATTTCAAGTTCGTTATTAATAAGTAAAAAACTCAGGACGTGATCTCCTAAAACCAATCCCCGTGGAATATTTAGCTCAACGTTTGAATTTTATGATTCCTCTGTTTAAGGTTCGATTTTATGGATTAATATGAATAATTTGTAAATATAATACCTGACCCGTAAACGGCCGGTTACGCACTTGTAACGCCTCGGGTATTTCGAATGCCCATGGGCTGCGCCGATTCTGATCCGACAGCTTATTTACCGGCTTATTCCCATAAAAAATATCAAAACAGCAATATAGTTAAACTCTTTCATAATGAAGTAAAAAAATCAGGCTACCAGACTACCAGTCTCATTGCTAATATCTTTATAAATCCGGTCAAGGAATTCATCAGTAAAGTATTGAAAACCGATTCTTCAAAGCACTGACAGTTGTATCTGGTGTCTGGCTGTATTCGTTACGTCACACAAACTCCAAGATAAATCTCCGTTCAATAAAAAGTTTTGCTAAGCTTTGGGCGACATCAGCTGTACCTATATTTTTGTTACATTTTAGGTACCTACATCTGTTATACTGTGATATTAGGTTTAATATCAAGCTTTATCATCATCATCATCATCAACAGCCTATAAGTGTCCACTGCTGACCAAAGACCTCTTCTCACACGGAGAAGATTTGAGTATTAATCACCACGCTTGCTGCATGCGGGTTGGCTTCATACCAAGCTTACTATGCTATTAAGATTAAAGTACACCAATTTTTTTCAATTTTTAATTCCTGCAATTAGGATTTGGGATATAGTTTTCCCATTTATCAAAGTTTGCATATTTGTATGAGATCGGTAACAGTACAATTACTTTATACCTTTTGTAAACAAATCAGAACTTTACTCATATTATTAATTGTTCTAAATTTAATACGACCATTAAATCGTTGCTTTACAAATCGTAAATTTCATTGTAAAATAGGTGTTTCTAAAACAATAACGGTATGCCCAGCATTGGATATGCTTCAGCAGAAAGTTGGGGATTCAGCTCCGACCGCATGACAGCTCTGTGATTAATATTTCGTGTGTCTGGCTGCGCTGCCAGGCAGACAGACAATGTATTTATATTTCTGGATGTAACTGGAACACTGCTTCAATATAAAAGGTACAGGAATGTAAAAGTTTTGGGAAAATATTCCTTTTAGGAGGCTAAAAATAGCTCTCGGCTCTAAATGTAGTTTTTGGTTTAAAGTCAAAGCATTTTTTGTTTTGAGTAATGCTTGAAAAGGCACTTTTGAAAAGTCTGAGTAAAATTTTTCGACACTGCCTGCTCGTTACAAAGCGGAAAATAATTTTCTTTATGAAGCAACAAATATAGATACAAATAATTAAAGCCTCCAAAAGTATGACCTAAATCTGAAGCATCCTCCAGAAACCAACAACCGCATTTCTGTAAGGTATAAATAAATAATGTTGGCGTGCAATCTAAATAACGTGGAAGCTGTTGATATTCCCTCGTAAACATGCTCGTAACTTGTACCGAGGGACTTACACCCTTTTATTACTGCACAACTTCCTTGATTTGGAGGAGTGACGAGTCGTTAGGGAGGTGAGAGATTTTTGACAGACATGATTGACTTCGGTGAAGGGTACTGATCTGATTTTGAGTATTGACAGTTATATGATACACGTAAAGATTTAAAGAGTTGTAATGATGTGAGACGGCTTTGTAACCTTCTGGTTTCTGAGGAGTATCAGAAAATAAAAGAAATGATTCCTATCGCACATCCAGAAATTAACGCGTTTTTGGCCGGTATTGTTTAGCTTGCCACGTTTGATTGTTTGTTTTTAGTTAATCGGATTTTAATCCCTTCCTAACAACAGATCGATCTGATTTATATTTCGTGCACACTCTATATAATCTTGATGACGATACAATATAAGCTATTTTTTTCAGCAACTACTTCAATTATGGATATCAAACGAAACGGCTTAGTAGACAGAGTTGAACTGATTAAAAAATATTATTTAGGTATTACTTGCACCTTTTCTAAAGAAACTGAATATTTAGGAAATTTTTTGACAAAAAAACAGGAATAGTAGTAGGTAATGTGCAGAACAAGCCATGAACTTAATATTGTGATTTCATTTTATTACTTCCAGCCCTCGTATCGTAAAATATAAAAATATAGATAATGCGAACATTTGACGATGAACATAAAAACTAAGGGTTTGGCTATCATTGATCAACATCATATAGCAATTTGAAAGTGGATATAAAAAGCAATTGTTATCTAAACCAACAGTTTATTGCTAACTTTTATAAACATTGAGATTAAAGTAGGTTTCTTGTCTTCATGCAGTGGGTTTGTGGACTAAAGTAAAGATAGTAATGCATTTTGTTACACCAACAAATATTGGAAGTTCAGCTGTGCAAAATGTTCCGTCGGTGGTAAGTGTGGATACAGACTTAGAGCACGCTGCATTACATGGAAGGCTGGAGGAAACCCCGGCTTATGATTTATGACGTATTTCCTCGCGCGGAAAATTGCAAACTCACAGATTCGATAGAGTAACAAAGAATAATGGCATTCATTTTATATTCTCTCTGCTTTACTATAATGCTGCCTATTTCAACGTTATGATGTATTCCTTTGTAATTGTAATGAATTAGGGGAAATGCCGACTTGGAAATGCTTTATGAACAATTTGTATTGTTCAATTGTGCTTCTTAATTTGACATCTTTTATTGTTAAGTTAATCTATTATGACGTCTATATCATTCTTTATAAACTTACTGTCTACCGTATCGCCGTACTCAGAGTCATTTAATGGTTACCTAGCCCAATCTTTAGCTATAGTTTTAAGAACGAAATCGTTACTAAGAATTTGTTCAGAAACTAATTATTAAATGTCTCTCAGTACGACAGTTAGGTAATTAACTACTTGTCTGTCCTAGTCTGTCTGTATTCAGTATGGTCTAACCTACATTAACACAATAGTTCACCAACAAACCGCGTTGGGCCCAGCATGTCCCCTTGCGCGCACCACCACTTCGCTAGTACTCGTATGAATCATGGCGGCTCAGCTCTTTATTTATGTTAATGCCGGTAATCTAGCACCAGTTGGAGTTAGCACGATAGCAGACACGCTATGTTGTAACCACCAACTAGCTCGTGTTCCAGTACCTACCTACTGCCTACCCTACCTACATAGGTGTAGGTGCACTTTGAAACACTTTTACTGTGAAGCTAGGGTTTCAGAGCACAGGAAAAGTGCTTTTAATAATAATTTTGCTCATATTGCTCGCCCTTAAGTTACCAAGTCACTAAAATAACGGCACGAAGAACATTAATGTATCTGTTATGATATTAAAGCATCAGCAATTTTGGGGATGATGAGGTGATGATCACCTGTTCTTGGGCATAAATATATGATGTTATGTTGGTTTTCATGTTTCTTAGCCACATGTTGTTAAGTGTTGGTTCCGTGTTCCATGGTTTCGTGTCGGTCTGCATTATCATACAATCTTTGATAGTCATTCCGAGTATCTGATTAAGACTCGGTGTTGACCCCAACCTAGTTTCGAAAAAGGTTTCTACTGCCTAACCCTATTTTTAAACTCTTGAAATGTTTTAGGCTTGGGTTGTCGTATTCGTATATGGTCGTGATATGATTAGTTCTTATACCATATACGAATACGACAACCCAACCGACCACCAATCATGTCATGTGGGGATTAAATTCGTAATAGTTTAGTTAATCCTCATTTAGTTACAAATATCCACTTGTTTAATAAAATATTTGCCTTCATTTTAACTTGGGAATTTCCATGCTATTCAAGGTCACCATTATAGTACGAAAAATTTTTAAGCAAAACGCTTTGTTTGATTTGGTATTTAGCATCTGAAATATTTCAGGTATTATGGAATCTAGTAATTATATTTATTTTAGGCTGCTTGCTAACTAGGTATTCAACAACGGGTACCGCTCTACATAGCGATATACAAAACAATAAAGGTTTAAAAACCTTTATTGTACTTCTTGATTTATAGTAGGACGAAAATCATTGAGCTTGAACGTAGATTGACATGATTTGATTGTCAGTACTCAACTCACGGCACACGAATCTGCTAATAAGATCACCTGTCGACTGGCCTGTCTATGTTCCAACACATGACGGATTTGCACGTCTGTATTGTTTCAACTTGATGGCTTATGAGCTTAGGCTTGTATACTGTTAGGCAGTTGTCCCACCAACGGCGAGTGAACGACTAACTATCGGCTATTTTCTCGCTCAAGAAACGTACAATAGATATACTTTCCGTGTAAACAAAAGAGATGCATATACAAATAGTTGATCGCTGACTGTTCACACTGCCGGCGAGTGCTCACTTCACTTGTTTGTTTTTGTTTTCACTCGTTTTCACTCGTTTCTAGTTCTAGCTCTACTCGTTACTCGTTCATCGTTGCCAGTGGGACAACTGCCTTAAGCTGTGTTGACTGGTGCAATATTTTAGGCTATGCAATTAAGCTCATAAAGTAGGTTTTGTAAGATAGTACGGACTAGTACATTTTTGGTCATGCAAAGTGATGTAACGATACTTTCACGACGTTTTTTTATTCTATCTATTTGTCTAAGATAGGGCAGATGGTGAGGGGTGCGGTGCCAGAAGACCTCCCCGTGGTGCACCCTGGGTACGGGTGATAGTCTCCCTAACGGGGGTGATAGGGTTGGAGTGGCTATTGCCCGTAGCTAACTTCTGGACGGGGCGGGCGAACCCAGGATGGGTTCTGGAGGCGGCGGGCTTTGTGTTGGCACGAGGCCTGTGCTTCCGTGGGGACGTTTTTCCGCCCGTTTCTCTGAGTTTAGCAGAGAACGTGGTGGAGAAACAAGGGCGGTGCTCGTTGTGCACTCACCCTGCCAACGAGTAGCATCGGGACACAAGTAGTGCCTCGACTGCAGCCGTCGAAGTCGTAATCCGCGAAGAGTTCATGGTTGCATGACTTGGAACGGGACGACGGTCTTGGCTTGGTCGCCCGGACCGCGAGGAAGATAACCTCTATAAAAAATTCCTCCAATACCAAGTTCTGGTGCGCGGCGAGGGTATGCATGGCTGAGGAGTAGAGTCAGTCGCGAGCGCACCCCCAGCTAGGGGACCGGTGGACCCTCTAGTTGAGTACTAAATTTACACTTACCCAGGTACAGGGGGCACTGCCTGGGCGGACCGTTTATTTCCCCCATACTCGTGGGACTTATATGGAGAAGTCAAAAAATAAAACCTTTTTAAAACCACCATCGAATGAGAAGGAGAGGGCAAGTGAGCTCAGCTCGCTTGCTGTTGCTGGAGAGAGCCGGAGTGGCTCTGTTTCCCTTGGGCCGTACGGGCCCCAAGTCGGAGGGTGTCGGGCTCTGAGTCCGATTCCTCATCCGCATCAGGCGCTTGCTCACTGCGCAGCGTGAGCTCGCAGCGCCCGAAAAGGGGGACGTTTAAACGTCCCAGGTTGGAGGAGGGTCGAGGGCCGTCCTCCAACGAGCAGGAGGCCCCAGCCCCTAAAATCCCTACGGCCTCGCGGGGAAGGGGTAAAAGAAAGGGCAGTGAAAGGCTGGTACCCACTACTCAGGCCGAACCAACGGAAGCCGACTCCTCTGAAATGGAGGTGTCTGGTGGCGAGGGCTCAGTAGGCCAGAATATTGGTGTAACTGGCGAGGTTAGCCTTCGCAAGGCGGTTATGGAGGCACTCCGTATGGTGGCTGGACAGAAGTCCCAGAACGCCCGAAACGGAGTGCTGAGACACGCGAAGGCTACTATTATGAAGGCCGCTCGGCAAAACGGGGCGCCTTTAGCAGCAGGGCGGCAGATGACCGCCTTGCAAAAAGAGCTGGGGGAGATGCGGCGGGAAATGGCCCGGTTGACAGCCTCCAATGCGGCTATGGAGGCCGAGCTTCGGTCGGCTAAGGCCGAGCTCGCCGCTGCTCGTGGAGGTCGAGGCCAGCCTTCACAGTCAACGGAGGCTGACATGATCGGCCTAGTGCGGCGGGAAATGGCTGCGTTCCAGCAACGTTTTGACGTGCTGGAGGGCAGGATCCTCCGCCCCCCACTAGCAGCGAGTCAAAGAGCGCCAAAAACCTTTGCAGCTGCAGCGGCGACCAATTCTGGTCAGTCAAGCCGCTCTGCTCAAGGCCAACCGCCGGCGAGAGAGCTGGTAGCCTCGCCAGCGCAGGCTCCGGCTGCACCAGCTGCCAAGGCGCCGATAGGTCGTAGGCGCAGGGGCACAGTGAATCAGCCGGCTGTTGCCCCAACCGGAGTAGAGCCTACCCCAGTATCGGATTCTCCTGTTGATGGCGGCCAATGGCACGTGGTTGGAGAGGCTAGGAGGGCTGCCAAGGAGGGACGAAAGCGCCGCAAAAAGGAACAGCGGCAGCGGCGGCAGCAGCGGCGCAAGGAGAAGCGCGCTGCGGCAATGCTTGTCGCCCCTAAAACCGCGGCGGTAGTGATAACGCTACAGCCGGACGCGGTTAAAAGGGGCGTCACGTACGGCGACGTCCTCGCCAAGCTGAAGGCGGCGGTAAATCCTGCGGAGTACGGGGCCCCAGACGGGTTTTCTATGAAAGTCACGGCGACTGGAGCCCGCCTACTGGAGGTTCCCGGCGAGGCCAGCGGTCCATCCGCTGACGCTCTTGCCGAAAGGCTCAGGGCGTGTCTCGGGACGGACGAGGCTCGCGTATCCAGGCCCACCAAGTGCCTAGACTTGCGCATATTGGGCCTGGACGACTCCGTGACGGCGGAGGAGATAGTGGCTGCTGTAGCCAGAACGGGAGGGTGCCCTGCAGACCAGGTGAAGGCAGGCACCATCCGTGCAGAAAATTCGGGGCTGCGAACGGTTGTTGTGAGCTGCCCCGTCTCAGCGGCCAAAAAAATAAAGGAGGGTCGAAGGCTCCTGGTGGGCTGGGTCTCGGCGCAGGTTAAACTGCTCGAGCCTCGGCCTATGAGGTGCTACCGTTGCCACGTGGGTCACCACGTGAGCGTTAAGTGCACCTCAGAGGTGGACCGCAGTGACTGCTGCTTCCGCTGCGGTCAGCCCGGTCACAGGGCCGGCTCGTGCTCCGCCCCGCTACACTGTCAAGCATGCGCGACAGTTGGTAAGCTGGCCAATCACCGGGCCGGGAGCAGAATCTGCTCCCCTCCTGCCAAAGCCAGGGGCAAGGCTAGGCCCTCCGCAACCCCCGCCGTTCCCGCCGCCGCCACCGCAGTAGCAACCGCTTCCCCTACTGCTGCTGTCGCCGCGGCCGCTGCCGGCTGTAATGCCGCCGAGGAGGTCGTGATGGATTGTCAATAGTGACTTCATTACGCCTCCTCCAGGCGAACATCAACCACTGCGCTGCCGCTCAGGACCTACTACTCCAGAGCATGGCGCAGTGGTCGATTAATATCGCCGTGGTCTCCGAGCCCTATTTCGTCCCGCCCAGGGATCATTGGGTGGCGGACTTGGATGGCTCGGTGACCATCATCTCGTCGGCCGCCGCCGGTACCCCGACTCTTGAGGGTGCTCAAAGAGGCCGGGGTTGTGTCGCAGCACGGTTCGGAGAGATCGCTGTGGTGGGCGTGTATTTCTCTCCGAACCGAACTCTCGCCGAGTTCCACAACTCCCTGAGGGAGTTGGTTGACGTCGTCGTCGGGTTCCGTTCCCTCCCCGTGCTTGTCCTCGGGGACTTCAATGCCAAGAATCTGGCTTGGGGTTCCCGGATCACTGACACGCGGGGTAGGATGGTGGAAGACTGGGCTCTGGAAACGGGCCTAGTCGTCCTGAACCGGGGTTCTGTCCCCACGTGTGTGCGGATGCAGGGTGAATCGGTGGTGGACATCTCGTTCGCCAGCCCCGCTCTGTCACCGCGTGTAGTCGACTGGTGTGTCATGGAGGAGGTGGAGACATATTCCGATCACCGGTACATCCGGTTTGATGTCTCCGCCGAATCCGCGGACCCACCAGTAAGACAGGCCCCATGTGGCCCGCGTTGGGCGCTGAGGCAATTGGACCGGGAGCTATTCCTGGAAGCCGCCATCGTGCAGGCCTGGGTGATACCACCGGACAGGCCTGCCGACATTAACGAGGAGGCACGGTGGCTCCAGGACGCCATGTACAGGATTTGTGACGTGGCGATGCCCCGGGTCCGTCCAGGACAGCGGAAGCGCCAGATGTACTGGTGGTCGCAAGAGCTGGCTGTTCTGCGCAGTGCGTGCGTTGCTGCGCGACGCCAGTACACAAGGCACCGCAGGCTTCGTATCCGTCCTCCAGACGCGGAAGCTAGAGAGGCGGAGTTATATGAGGGGTACAAGGCGGCGAAAGTCGCCCTAAAAACGGAAATCCGGCGGGCCAAAAACCAGGCCCGCCAGGAGATGCTGGAGACTCTGGACAGAGACCCGTGGGGACGCCCCTACCTAATGGTGCGTGACAAGCTCCGCACACAGGCTCCCCCGCTGACACAGAGTCTCCGGCCAGAGGTTGTAGAGGAGGTGGTCACCACCTTGTTCCCCCAATCACAGAGGGGCTACATCCCTCCGTGCATGACTCCGCCCCCTGCGGTGCCCGATGCGGGCCACAGCGACGACGACGACGACACAGCACCAGAAGTGACCGAGGCAGAGCTGAGAGTGGCGGTGCGCCGGATGGGCGCCAAGAACACCGCCCCGGGACCCGACGGATTGCCTGGCAAGGCGTGGGTCCTGGCTTCGGAGACTCTCAGGCCTCGACTAATTGGTCTTTTCAGCGCATGTTTGGAGAGGGGCCAGTTCCCGCTATCATGGAAGGCGGGTAAACTGGTCCTCGTGAAGAAGCCAGGGCGCCCTGCGGACTCTCCGTCCGCGTACCGGCCCATCGTGCTACTCGACGAGGTGGGAAAACTATTTGAAAGAATAATTTCAAACCGCCTCGTCGCGCACCTGACGGGAACAGGGCCGGACCTCGCGGACGGCCAGTTCGGCTTCCGCAGAGGGCGCTCTACGGTGGACGCCATCATGCGCGTGAGGGACCTTACGACGGGGTCTGCAGTGTCCAGGGGTAGAGTCGTTGTGGCGGTGTCTTTGGACATCGCCAACGCCTTTAACTCTCTGCCCTGGAGCTGCATTCTGGAGGCACTACGATATCATCGGGTGCCTACCTATCTCCGTCGTATAGTCGAGGCTTATCTGACGGACAGATCCGTCATCTACCCCGGTCACCGAGGTGAGTGGAACCGGCGAGAGATGTCGCGCGGTGTTCCACAGGGATCGGTCCTGGGACCGCTCCTGTGGAACATAGGCTACGACTGGGTGCTGCGCACCGACCTCCCGAGCGGCGTCAGCGTGGTTTGCTACGCTGACGATACGCTGGTACTAGCACACGGGAGGTCGCACCAGGCGGCGGCCGACCTGATGATGAGAGCGGTTGCGATAGTCGTTGAAAGGATCCGGCAGCTGGGACTCGAGGTGGCGCTTCATAAGTCCGAGGCCATGTGCTTCTATGGCCGCGGGAATGCGCCACCTCCGGGTGGGTTCCAGATCATGGCAGGAGGGGTTTCCATCGGCGTCGAGGTGACGATGAAGTACCTGGGACTCGTCCTCGACAGTCGGTGGAAATTCGAGGAACATTTCCGACGTTTGGCTCCCAAGTTGGAACGGACGGGGGCTGCCCTAAAGCGGCTCCTACCCAACCTTGGGGGACCAAACGCCTCCTGCCGGAGGTTGTACGCGGGGATTGTGCGGTCCATGGCCCTCTATGGGGCCCCGGTGTGGGCGCCAAATCTACGGCGACGACCAGCTCGTGCGCTGGTTTCATCCCAGAGGGTCATGGCCATTCGGATGATCCGTGGATACCGCACGATCTCCGGGGAGGCGGCTAACCTCCTTGCGGGATCACCGCCGTGGGATCTGGAGGCGAAAGTGCTCGCGCACGTATATAGCTTACGTGCGGAGGCGCATCGCCGGGGCGAAAGTCCACTGCCGCGCCAGATTAGGGCGTGGCGGGATGAGCTCCGGCGCGATCTCATGGCGGAATGGAAGCAACGACTATCGCAACCGAGGGCTGGGCTCGCTGTTATAGCAGCGGTAAGTCCCCTCTTTGAGGAGTGGCTAGAGAGGCGTCACGGCGTCCTCACCTACCGCCTGACGCAGGTGCTTACCGGACACGGAAGTTTCGGTAGGTTCCTGTTTCGGATTCGGCGGGAGGAAACGCCCGGGTGTCGGCATTGCGTGGATCACCCGGAGGACACGGTGGAGCATACAGTAGCGGTGTGCCCTGCATGGGCTGAGCACCGCCGTGTCCTTAGGGATGTGATCGGCGACGGTGACCTCTCGCGTCCGGCTTTGGTTCAGGCCATGATGCGGAGCGAGAGGGAATGGGACGCCGTCTCCTCCTTCTGCGAAGCAGTCATGCTAGCTAAGGAGGAGGCGGAGCGCGTGAGGGAACGATCCTCCTCACGCCCCAGCCGCCGCAGAAGACACTCCGGGCGTCGGGGATCGCGTGACGATCTCCGGCCACCGTAAGTGCGGGTCTGCGGACGGCGAGCAAGGGTAGCTCGCCGCCCGACCAAAACCAGACCCGTGCGTACGGCGCGTCGCGTTCCGCGCGCGCCTCAAAGAGCCAGACCACCACAGATGGGGCCCAGTAGGGCTGATGCCTGATCCGGAGCTGCGGACAACGTAAAAGGTTACCGGGGCTCCGGCTCAAAGCAGGAGAAGGAACGGGGTGGTTTTTAGTCAGTAAGAGTCTGACACTCCCTCCCGCCTCACCCAAGGCGGGAGAAGTCATTGGATGATTTTCCCCCCTCAAAAAAAAAAAAAAAAAAAAAAAAGGGCAGATGGTGATCTACTTAAACTAAACAACAAACTTATACGAAATACCCCGCGAACTAAAAAATAATATTGTTATCATAACATAAACAGTTCTTTTTAGCAACATCATCACGTCAGTAACCCTTTATCAAGTCGTTGAGTTGTTTATCGCACATCAGGTCCTCGACCCGAGATCTGGGATCCATTTAACATGATCAAACGCACCCTATGTCTGCCCCATATCCCCGGGGCAATGTGTAATCGACCGTTTACGACGTAAACGTTCTTTCCGAAATTGATTGCAGTTTTCCGAATGTTAGCCAGGGATAATTTGAGGTTTTGGGAATTGTTTGGTTTAGTATAGTTTGCGGGGAACATAGAAAGTAGGATGGTTCAAATGTCCAGAAGACAGGCAGGCTTTGAATTTGTGGTTCAAACAGGCTTCTTGTTTAAATGTTATAAACCAAATCTGACTGTTCACAATAAACTAATAAACTAATGTTAATAGAACTAATATTTAAAAAAGCCGGCGTAAAGAGTATCACGAGTAAAGCTGCGAAAAGGAATCTTATAATGTTTTTCTCGTTTGTCTCCAGACTCCTCAGCCTGGATGTGTCCTCCCTGGAGGACGTGTACTGGCTGGAGGACGGCACGGCGCGCCACGTGCTCGACCCGAAGGACTTCGGCGCGTGGTCGGCCGCCCGGCAGAGTCTACCCACCGGCAAGGAGGCGCTGCAGACCCTCAAGGCTGATCTATGGAGCGCTGTCGTCAAGAACAGCAAGCACCAAGACGCTTGGACCTGGGGTTCGAATATATTTATAAAACACGATGTTATTTAAATAACAGGCATTCTATTTACGAAAGGTGGTCTAACATGAAATACCTATTCTCTGTAAGTTGATATTTATCCCTATTGCAGAACCAGTTTTCAAAGAGTTAGCTGTCTAAGTTGAGCTGATTTTAATACAGAATTTCAAACATCGTGCAAAATCTAATATTTTTCCCAAACTAAAAAATCCCCTAAAGACACATTCAGTAGAGAGTTTTTAGGATTTATTGACAAATCTCGATCCTCTACGTCTACCTGCAGGAGGGATGCTGGTGGTATCAGTGTCGGTGTGTGGGCTGGTGACGCTGGCCGCCATGACGCAGCCCTCACTCGCGCCGGAGGCCAAGCACTCCCTGCTGCAGTACGTCACCGGGAAATATCTGCACCCGCCTAGTTGTAGGGTATTTATCCAGTTCTTTATATTCTATGTCGAATGTCTATTATGCGTAAGTAGTGCCTGATTGATACATCTTCCTACATTGTATATCCACTATCCTTTCCATCTGAGTAGGTATATGACCCATCTATTTTATCTTTTTTCAGTTCCTAGTTAATATTTCAATTTATTACACTCAGTATCTACTTACCAATCTACCGGCTATCAAGTTGTATCCAATTTTGTGTATTTTAAACTCAAAATGGTTGAGATTTGAAGATTAATTTTTCACCTGGCCATTTATAAATAGATGCCCTTTGAAACTCGTGCCGTAAAGGACATATTGGTAAGCGAAGTGTGGGCGATATACAAGCGTAGGTCGTGTAGCCGATATTAACCTTCGGGAACTATAACATCGTTACGTGCTGGCCGAGAGAAGGGACTGCAAGCCAGGAAATCGAGTTAGAATCTTGTAAAATAATAACTGACGTTACGCCTTAAAGTATTTTACACTTTTCTGAAAATAGCGCCTCACCTTCGTCTAACATAATTTGCAAATAAAATCTAGTTTCTGAAATTGACTTCTGAGAAATGAAAACCTTCAGACATCCTTTGATTGATTCGAGGAACACAGAATGATGTTCTCAATTATGATCAGGTTTTATTACATTGAGTTTAGTTTTAATATTTTCTTCTACCAATCTTTTCATCTCCAGGTCGAATGGGGTTGGACAGAACCCCAGGCGGTGGGAGAAACCATGTGCTTCACCGTCCACTGCTTCCAACGCAACGGTCAGCCCTATCCCATCTGCGACACTGACGAACTCACGGTGGCCATTACCCACGGCTCCAGGAAAGTGAGTGGGGTTGGATTTAACTTCTGGGTGATTCATCACATTTTTAACACAATTTTATCGACGTTATTATCCTCTACTCCTACTGAGGCAATCCGGAACACATTAATGAAGTTACAAAATTACAGGAGGATAATGATTGTCCAATAGGGAAGATGCAATATTTTTATTTATGTTTTCATTGTAAAGCATTCCATGTAGAATAGACCACAAGTATATTAAAAATTAAAAAAAACCCTAATTTATTGCAAAAAATGCGTTTTGAAACTGACAGTTTAAATTTTCGCGCGGAAACGGACCTATAGTTCCGATGACGTCATACCTGTTTGTCGATGTCTGTCACTGTTCACTGTTTGTTACCGTCGCTGGCTTTTTTCAAAGGACATCAACCAAAATGGGCTAGAGTTTTGAACAGCTGTATTGAGAAAAAAGAAGTTCACAAATAATTTAATAATAATATTTAATGAATTTTGATTTCTATTCGGGAGTGTAAATATAAATAATATTAAATAAGAATAAAAACAGTTTTCTAATTGATTATTGTTATTATTGGTGACACTGCCATGACAACAGTTTTGTGACAGTTCTTTTTCGTATTATATTGTGAATATTATTTCGATTTTGGCTATTTTTGACGACTGTGCTATTCAAAATGAATTCTGGTGATTTTCTATCCGACGACCCCGGCTCACTCTTAGACTCAGTACCCGCTCAAACGTTAACCCTGGCAACGAAGCCGCTTTACATGACGACGACCCCGTAAACTTGGACTTTCCGATTTTGCCTAGTGAATCTATATATTGTGTCAATTGTGGAGCTGAAATCACTCACAGGAGAAGACACAATGTTAATCTTGTGGAAGTGCAGCGAGTTATGTGCTGCAATGGATCGCACCACAAGTGGTAAGTCATTAAGTAAGTAAGTGTAAGTGGTTGCTGCGAATGCTGCGCTCATATCATATCTGTGATATGGTATTTAAGTTGGGCAAGGCATGAAAATGTAACTCCACCAGCTCAGTTTCTAGAAAATGTTATTGTAGTGTTTGTGTCAGTATAGTAACTATAAAGATAGTTACATATATGCACATACACTGTCTCGTGCACACGGATGGTGGGGCGCGCACGGTATACACCATACCATAGACTATACAATATGGATAATACACGCTGAGACACGGTCGAGAGCGGACGCGCGCCTGCACATATCGTGTGTTGTCGAGCCAGTGGCAGTTTGTAGTGATCAGTGTGATACGGAGTATATTACAAGTGGCGACGAGGACAAAGGTCAGATTTTATTGTTACCATAAAAAAAAATTGATGAGGGTAATGAGTCACCTAACGGAATTTCGCCTTGCAGAAAATTATTCTTCTCGTATCTAAGACTTCTACTTAAGTTCATTAAGGGATCCATAGATACCTCCAAATCAAAAATAAAGAACCTAGCTTATAACCTATTGTTACGTAAAATTAATAAAAAGTGTCATGCAATAAGCAACAATAATGCCGCCGATTAATTACCCACAACAAGACAATACTTAAAATACAAATTCGTTATGTACTAAATACTAGATACTTATTCGTTACTGTGAACCATCTATTAAAACAAGTTGATCACAGTAAAACCAAGAGTTTTCGTATTGAATAAGTTTATATCAGTAAATATTTTTATACATTCCCTAATTTTCCCGCCAAAAAAAAAACATCTCCTTAGCAACCGTAACTAAGGCGCGTAAAATCAACAACTGTCAAGCGGAAGGTGCTATAACGTTTTATTTTATTTTTTTTTGTTATAAGAGTTATTTAAACAGACCAAAGAGTTTGTAAACTATTACTCTAAAAAACAAAACTTAGTCACTAAAGAGTTTTGATGTTGAGCTTGGTATATAATGCTCGACCCGAGGTCGGTAACATTACAAACTATTGTGTTGTTCGGGTTGGTCATATTTATGATAAACATATTATACAGTTAGATTAGATTAATCTTACCAGCAGATTGTTGTTGTGACCCTAATTGCAGACACAATTAAAGAACAATAGGTATGCTAGCGCCGGCGATAGACAGTTATGTGACACATTAATGCCATTCAATTGGATACATTTGGTACAAAGGTACCCCCATTCAATTGGAAACATTTGGTACAAAGGTACCTCCATTAAATTGGAAACATTTGGTACAAAGGTACCTCCATTAAATTGGAAACATTTGGTACAAAGGTACCTCCATTAAATTGGAAACATTTGGTACAAAGGTACCTCCATTAAATTGGAAACATTTGGTACAAAGGTACCTCCATTAAATTGGAAACATTTGGTACAAAGGTACCCTCATTCGATCGCAAAGTTGCATATTGGAAGAAACTTATTATTTTCAGGTCGCCCCAACTGACTCTTCACGATGTCAAACAACTTACCGCCATTAGAAAAATTAGACTTGGAAGGCGACAGTGCCTCATTAGGTCAACGTTGGGAAAAATGGAAAAGATCTTTATATATTTACCTGGAGGCGACAGAAATCACGACACCTATAAAAAAAGAGCGACACTCTTATTATTAGGTGGTTCGGGCTTACAGGAGATATTCTACAACTTACCCGGCGCAAATGCAGAATTAAGTGGTGATAATGATGTGTTCGCAATTGCAATAGCAAAGCTAGATGATTATTTCACTCCTAAGCAGAGTAAAGTTTACGAAAGGCATTTATTCCGTCTGTTAAAACAGGAAGAAGATGAGAAATTTGAAAAATTTTTAGTGAGGTTAAGAAAACAAGCGGAGAAGTGTCAGTTTGATAAGCCTGATGATCATTTAATCGACCAGATAGCAGAAAAATGTACATCAGTAGATTTACGTAAGAAAATTTTGAAAATAGGGGACAATATAACTCTTGAGAAAATAATTACGGAAGCTAACACGTTAGAGGTTGTCAATCGGCAAATGGAAGAATATGGGCAGAAGAATAAGTCAGTTAGTCAGGAAATAAATGCAATAGCCCCTTCCAAAAGAAGACAGTTAGACGGAGAAGGAAGAGCTTTTAAATTTGATGTAAAACGATCAAGGGTCAATCCAAGTAAGAATAAAGGATGTGGCAGATGTGGGAATCAAAAACATGCATCGGAAGATATAAATTGTCCGGCAAAAGGAAAAAAATGTCACAGCTGTGGAAAATTTGGCCATTTCAGGCAATATTGCAAGACTCAAGTCTCTCGGAAAAGGAAGAATGACGAAATCGATAAGCGGGAAGATCAGCCGATTAAGCTGGCTCGTAAACAGAAGGAAGTGGATCACGTAGCAGATGAAGAAATAGACTATGTATTCAATATTAACGATGATGCGAATATAGAATGTGAAGTGGGTGGCATAAAGACAACGATGTTAATTGATTCTGGATCAAAATATAACCTAATAACTGACACAACTTGGAATACTTTAAAAGAAAAAGGAGTGAAATGTTCAAATCAAGTTAAACAATCAGATAAAACACTTTTAGCTTACGGCAGTAAAATACCACTTGAAATTATGGGATCATTTGAGACAACTATTAAAGTAAACAAACAGGAAGAACGTACAAATATTTATGTTATTGCAAGAGGATCAAGAAACTTGTTGGGCAAAGACAGCGCTTTACGCCTTGGAGTACTGAAGCTCGGTATTGGAATTGATCAAATTCGGAATGGGCCGTTCCCAAAATTTAAGGATGTCATGATAGAGATACCCATCGATAATTCTAAAAAACCCGTCTGTCAACCCTATCGTAGAATTCCAATACCAATCGAAAATAAAATAGAAACTAAAATTAAGGAATTATTAGATAGTGACATTATTGAAGAAGTTCGAGAACCATCAAAATGGATATCTCCAATAGTGCCGATATTAAAAGACAACGGGGAATTACGACTTTGTGTAGATATGAGACGTGCAAATACGGCAATAATGCGAGAAAATCATCCATTGCCTTCAATGGAACACCTTCTGCCTAGGATAAAGAAAGCCCAATATTTTAGTAAACTAGATATAAAAAATGCATTCCATCAAATAGAACTGCATCCAGATTCTAGACATATAACAACATTCATTAGCTCAAAGGGTCTTTACCGTTATAAACGCTTAATGTTCGGAATTACTTGCGCACCTGAATTGTTCCAAAAAATATTGGAAAAAATGCTTTTAAAATGTGATGGGGTTATCAATTTTATCGACGACATATTAATATATGGCCGCGATGAGCAAGAACATGACTTACGTCTTCAGGAAGTATTGCGTGTATTAAAAGAAAACAATGTCCTACTGAATACCGAGAAATGCCTGTATAAAGTACAAAAAGTAAATTTCTTAGGACATGAGCTAACTCCTGAAGGTGTTAGACCATTAAATAAATACATAGATAGTGTAGCGAAGTTCAGGGCTCCCAAGACTGTTGAAGAACTACAGAGCTTCTTGGGTCTAATAAATTATATTAATAAATGGATACCTAATCTCGCTACAACGACAGAGCCATTAAAAGCCTTATTAAGACAAAAGTTTGGGAAACATGCAAATATCGAAGAAGTTTGGAGGAATGAACAGGAGACGGCTTTTTCGCAGATAAAGGAAAAGCTTAAGGATATTCCGACTCTTGGGTATTATGATGTCAATGACAAAACCCAAGTTATAGCCGATGCAAGCCCGGTTGGACTAGGAGCCGTCTTAGTACAGATCGATGCCAGAGGACCCAGGATAATAGCCTATGGTAATCGGACATTAACTGACTGTGAGCGTAGATATAGCCAAACTGAAAAAGAAGCTCTAGCTTTAGTTTGGGCTATTGAGCACTTTAATATTTTTCTTTTTGGGAAAGAATTTGATTTAATAACGGATCATAAGCCCTTGGAGGTTTTGTTTGGCGTAAAGTCCAAACCATGCGCCAGGATAGAAAGGTGGGTGCTAAGATTGCAGACATATAAATACAATATAAAATACAAACCTGGGAAAACAAATATAGCAGACCCCCTATCCCGGCTATGCAAATACTCGGAATATTCGGCGAATAAAAATGACGAACATGTGCATCATATTGTCGAAAATGCAAGGCCTAAAGCCGTTTCTATGGCCGACATTGAAATGCATTCTGAAGAAGACGAAGAAATTCGTAAAGTGAAGAAAGGCATTTATAATAATGACTGGGACGACAGTATCAAAGGATACAAAATATTTGATACTGAGTTATGTTTTTATGGCAACGTTCTCCTAAGAGGCAATAAATTAGTCATACCTTCAAAGCTTCGTAAACGTGTGTTAGACGCAGCACATGAAGGACACCCAGGAATAGTGGCTATGAAAGGACGTCTAAGAGGAAAGGTATGGTGGCCCAGGATAGACAAGGATGCGGAAACCATAGTTAGGAGTTGTAAAGCGTGTACTTTGGTTGGTTTGCCAAATCCACCTGCTCCTATGAAACGTCGTGAACTTCCTGAAGCACCCTGGGTTGACGTAGCGATGGATTTACTAGGACCTTTGCCTAGTAATGAATATCTACTAGTTCTCGTCGATTATTATAGTCGCTATAAGGAAGTTAAAATAACAAAAACGATTACTAGTACTCAAATCATCAAATTACTAAAAGAAATATTTAGCCGTTTAGGTTATCCTTCATCAATTACGGCAGATAATGGACGACAGTTTATAAGTGAGGAGTTTAAAGATTTCTGTAAGGAGTGTAACATAATACTCTTCCATACTGTCCCATACTGGCCTCAGCAAAACGGCGAGGTAGAGAGGCAGAATCGTGACATTTTAAAACGTCTAAAAATTGGCAAGATAGAAAATAAAGCTCTACCAGAGAGTTTGTGGGACTACCTCTTGATGTACAACTCCACACCTCACTCTGTGACAGGAAAAACACCATCCGAACTGTTCTTTAGAAGAAAAAACAGGGACAAAATTCCCATGCTACAGGATATAAATAATAAAGAAGATGACACCGAAATCAGAGATAGGGATAAAGAACAAAAAGGAAAGGGGAAAGAGTATGGAGATAAGAGAAGAAGAGCACAGGATGTGGATTTAAATGAAGGGGACAAAGTATATGTCAAGGAAATGGATAAAGCAAACAAACTAACTCCAAATTATAACCCAACGCCACACGTTGTTGAGAAAACCAAAGGTGGAGATGTTACCATCAGAAATGAAGAAACAGGACAGACTTTAAGGAGGAATATATTACATCTTAAACGAACAGAAGGTGTATGGAAAGCCGTCCAGGCAGATAAAGATGCAACCATGATTAATTCAGTGATTGATTAATATGTAATTGGAATATAATAAAAAATATTGTCTTGATTAATAAAGTTTGTTTTGATTAATAAAGTTTTTAATTTAAAACAAGAAAGGGATGTAGTGTTTGTGTCAGTATAGTAACTATAAAGATAGTTACATATATGCACATACACTGTCTCGTGCACACGGATGGTGGGGCGCGCACGGTATACACCATACCATAGACTATACAATATGGATAATACACGCTGAGACACGGTCGAGAGCGGACGCGCGCCTGCACATATCGTGTGTTGTCGAGCCAGTGGCAGTTTGTAGTGATCAGTGTGATACGGAGTATATTACAGTTATGTTAACATTATGAAAATGAATAGTTTCACAAATAAACGATTTATTTTAAAGTGTTGAAGTTTTTTCATATATTATGTTTAATTATTAATTTGATACAAAGTTTCTTATCTATACGTTTTCTTTGTACTGTAAGCCGCTCAATAAAGTAAAAAATAGTACAATATTTTCATGTTCATGTTCAAGCCCAAACGCCATACAAAGTGGTTGATGTCATTTCCTCTATTTTCAAGATATATTTTGATAAAACTAAAAATGGATATCCCATCAACATCTGGTTATTACAACAACAGCACCAAAAAAAGCCGTATTGACTCATGTTTCGTGCCACTGTGTCCATCAACTTCAACCAAATTTCCTAATAAATTGTTTTTAACTAGGCCTTCTGATCCCAAACTGAGAAAAAAGTGGTTCCAAGCTAAAAATGTATAGACATTTTACCACCTGGAGCTTGTATCATGGCAGACAGAGGCTTCAAGCACATTTGCACAAGCAATTTCAGTTAATAAGACCACCTAGTGTTAGCAACACTAAGAAAAGTTCAAGAGATGATGTACTAAGGTCAAAGAAAATTGCAAGCCTGCGAATTCATATTGAAAGAGTGATCAGAAGACTGTGTGAGTTTGCTTTTTGAAGCCACATTCCTGTGTTTATCATTTCCTAATTCCCCATTTAGACTATAGTATAATCATTTGTTGTGCGCTTGTCAATTTGCAATCACCTTTAATTAAAATTGAATAAAAAAAGTATTTAAAAAACAAAGTTTTATTTAAAATATCTACAAAATGGTTACAGAAAAAACATGTAATTAATATCTTTTAATTTTGGAAACACAGCATCTATCCAGAATTTCTTTGCAGCATTCATAACTTCATTTATAAAAGCATTGTATCGCTTTTATAAATGATTTTCTAGAAGTACATATAGATAATTTTGTCTTTTTCCAATAACATGTTATGGACGTTATCGGAGGCTCCTCAGATCTTCTGTGTAACCATAGCAATAGTGCAGCAGCATGCTTACACCCACCTGGAAATAGATTTTAGTCTAAATTATCCATGCTACAGATTAACTATTTAAAATAACCTGAAATGTTTACCTCCAGAAGCCGCACAATCTTCGCATTGGCAGGACTGAACCAAGCTTTGCGTTTCATTTATAATGGCTGTAACACGATAACCTTCTTTACGTATTTCATGCTCCGGCGTAACTCGACTTTTTACTATACATAATTCTCCATCTCTTTTGATTTGAACATAGCCGATTGGGTTATCGCCATATTATTTCTACACTCGAAAACTCCGCACTTTCCATAAAAAAGTTACAACCATGTCTACGCTAACTTTTGGTAGATTCCTAGAATCTGCTTTGATAAACCCAGCTTCCATTTTTAGCCGATAAATGCAAAATAATTTTCGCTTAAAATGTTCACAACTCAAAGTTGTCAATAGTTGACATAGCAGGAGTAACGTCACTAAACACTGATTGGTGTTTTGAAATACGTTTCTTTACATGTAACTTTTTATTCATAATTTATGATAAAAATCAACATTAAATAAAATGAAAACCTTGCTATGGCCCTTCTTTTATTCTTTTTTAGCATTTTAATAACAAAATTTTCATAAATATTATTTTTGCATCTTCCCTATTAATGTTAAGCTGTTTCCTACTAACTCTTCTTCTACCTGATCTTTTCAATGAATTGCTTTTGTTCATGAATTTGAGTCGATTCTACATTTTTATAGAGGTTTGAAGGAAGCTTTGATAGGGTTTCTCTGTGTTATTGTGACAATATCTGTGTTGTGTATCGGAACGGGTGTGAGATCTTCGCGGTATGAATATTACTGCAGGTGACGGCGGTCATAGAGCTGGGCTCGGGCGACCCGGCGCAGGCCAACACTGCGCGGGTCAAGTTCACCGTCAGGCAGGCTGGGGTCTACATCGTGTCCGTCATGATTGGTGAGTTCAAGTATATGCAAGGGGATTAGGAGATATTGTTATCCTTAAAGCTTATTAAAGTCATGTTTTCTAACACAATCACTACTAATATTATCATTCGAAATTAAAATGGTAACTTTGTACCACTTTGATTGTTTTCGCTTGTTCTCAAACTTCAGTTCCATTCTTAATAAATTCCAGTTCATCTGTTATTAAGATTTTCGCAACAAATTGATCTATTGAAAAATGTAATCAAGTATAACCGACTTGGCTTTGATGATAGTGGCACTTAATAAGCTTTATAGTTGTTGTTGAGTTTATACAACCGTGTATGGTGTGGGCAGGCCTGGTCCCGGTGGCGGGCAGTCCGTTCCGCAAGTGGTTCACGGCGGGCGGCGTGGAGGCGCGGCGCTCGCGCGTGGGCCGCGCGCACCACGCGCTCGTCTTCGCCGCGCAGCACGCGCGCGCACTGCACGTGCACCCCCGGGACCACTACGACAACCCCGCGCCACTCACCGACCATGAGGTATGTAGCTTCATATTGAGGCATATCTACATTGGACCCAATATAGTACCTTGAGGTACACCTTATTCAACTGAGTCAGATTGTATAAATTCAAATAATTGTATTACAAGTTACTTGTAATATTATTTGTTAGATTCAGTTCTACAAATAAATAATGTACTTTAGTTCACCCTATACAATGATGGTGTTGCGTTTCTCATAAATTAACACTCTCAAAGGCCTTAATGAAATCGTAAAATACTTTCTAATTTGTTTTATCCAAGTATTATACTAAAGTGTGTGGGTTAATTCTGAATAAAAGTCTCTGCAGGGGTTCTCGATCGAGATCAGTCCGCTGGGTGGCGAGGTGGACGAGTCGTTGTCATCAGCGGCGACATTTTCCTACGACTCGGTGAACCAGCGCGTCAGTGTCTCTCTGTGCTTCGAGCGCGCCGGCCTGTACCGCGCGCGGGTACTGTACCGCGGACAGATGCTGCATAATGGGGAGTTTGACTGCATCGTCCTTACTGGTACGTACATACATACTGTAATCTGTCACATGCTTATGGATACAGTCTTTCAGACTCATTATGGATACAGTTACTCCAATTCAACAAAAATCTAAGTGAATTTTGTAGAATGTTGTTGAATCTAATCAGTTAAATGGTCACTTTTAGAAACTTCGAACATTAAGTTGTCCGTCAGTCTGTCTATTAGTCCATTTATTTATTTATTAGGACAACCAGTAGTTGTTACATTAGGACTAATATACGTACGAACATTTTAAGATTGTCACAACATGCACTGTAGCTATGTAGTGACATACTCAGGTAGAAATTATGTTAAACCTGTAAGAATGTATCGCTTATGTTTGAATGTTTCAACTGGTGAAGACATGTATTATAGAACATAATGTCGTACCCGTAGCGAGCGACACGGCGACAGTGCAGCGCAACATATCGTCGAAGCGTCACAACATCTGCTACGAGGCGCGGCTCCTGTCGGGCAAGCCGCGCCGCGTGCTCTGCTGCATCAGCCCCAAGCAGCTCACGCTCAAGGACTACCTCTTCAAGTTCATCCCCAAGAGGATCACCAGCTTCCGCCTCTGTCCTTCTACTAAGGTAATCATAATTATGACCTTAACAATCTGTTTTCCATAGATTTTTTTGCTACAATTTTGAAACCATCACATCTTCCTTGAGTTATAACAATTATTTCGTCATCCATTAAATTACTTAGGTAGAAAATATTTAACTTTATTATGAGCGCTTCCATTTTTATCTCTTTCTTACCTCTTACTTATTATTTTCGACTGCCTAACTTTTATGTCTATAAAGTTTAAGTTGTAATATTTCAAAACTGTAGCCCCTACCTACTCATTTCTTTACGTACGTGTTGTTCCAGTTGATCCTGAAGCCGACCCCGCTGGGGTCGGGCCCTGGGGGCCAGTTCACGCTGGAGGACGGGGTGCAGCCCCAGCTGGAGCTGGTGTCAGCGGAGCGCGACCTCATCGCCGCCACCTTCACGCAGCTACTCATCGCCAACTGCGGCGGGGAGGACACCTTCAAGGTGCCTGTACTACCCCTTATCTACGTGTCAATTTATTTTGTTTCCTTCATTATTGTGTTTTTTATATTGTAACTGTTAGTTATGAGTGAACGCAACCCCAATAGTGCAATTTCACCTTTATGTTGTCTGTGTCCTTGCTCGGCGCATCTTATCTATGTTCGCCTTCATATTCGTCCATTTTTATAATAACGTTCTTTTCATCTTTTGTAAGTTTTTCTATTTTTCGCAATATACTTTTTATAATAATTCGCGAGTCTCATTTGCCTCCAAAATCCTTCAGTAACCTCTGGTAATTGTGTTCGGGTATCACCCAATTTTGATATTGTCAGTAATGTCACTGGGTCTTGGAGTGTTCGGTATATGGTAATAATCTTGACCCTTTCGTTCAGAGTTTATTTATCATTACATCAAAAGTCAAAAGTCAAGTCAAAATCATTTATTTCAAATAGACCAGGAAGGTACTTTTGAACGTCAAAGCAAATATAATAATATTAATAACGTCTGTCTGTCGGTCAGTCCTCTAGTTGCTCTATTTGCTCGTTCCAAAGTGTAGATTCCTATGGAGAAGAACGAGCAAGAAACTCCATCATTTTGTTAGTTCCACTTACTCCATCACTTTGCTTCAACATCTGTGTAATTCCTTCCTATCGTTAAAGTATTCCTCTCCACTTCCAGAACAAGCAGGACTTCTTCTACAGCGAGATCCGCAAGGTGCACGCACGACACCCGCACGAGAAGCTGGCCATCCGCGTCGTGCGCAGCGAGCTGCTGCGGACCAGCCTCAAGGCCACGCGCCACTTCACCGTGCAGGACTGGTGCAAGAACTTCGACATCACCTTCCAGGGGGAACAGGGTCTGTACCGTATTTATAATATCTACTTTTCCCTAAAGCTGACTGGTAGAGAATGCCTTATGACGCCTGCCCTATGAACTTTATATTTCATTCTGTGTTCATATTCGTTTAAATTGATCATAATATAACTGTTATCTGTAGAACCACTGTTACAAACGTAACAATCTTCCTCAGTATTCCAGTAAATCTGATAACTAATAGGCATGTTGTTGGTAATAAAAATAAGTTGGACCGAGTATACATCCTTGAGGTACACCAAAGTATTTACTGGGTAATATTGTATTACAGGCGTGGACTGGGGCGGAGTCCGCCGCGAATGGTTCTCGTTGCTGTGTGGTCAGCTGTTTGACCCCAAGTTCGGTTTGTTCGTGTCCTTCCACGACTCGCCCACCGGCCTCGTACACCCCAACCCGGATAGACCGCCGCATCTCAAGGTAATTGCATTACTCATTGGGACCAGGAGCTACGGACTACCTTTACCGGCCCGCCGTTACCGGGGCTCCGGCTAGAAAAGCAGGAGAGTAAAAGCGGGGTGCACTTGCCTCACACAAGGCTAGAGAAGTCATTGGATGATTTTCCCCCCTTAACCCCAAAAAGGTTACCTACACGATAATGTAGATGATTCAAATGACATTTTTAACCATAACGTAAATTGTGTGTGCTCTAAAATAGTAGTATTTGAGTGACATATTGAGTATTGTTATAATTGTTTGTAATTGTTATAGTTGAAGCACTTCGAGCTAGCGGGTAAGCTGGTGGGTAAGTGCGTGTACGAGAGTGCGCTGGGAGGCTCCTACCGACAACTGGTGAGGGCGCGCCTCACTAGGTCCTTCCTCGCACAGATCATTGGGCTACGGGTGCACTACAAGGTATACTTCATAGACTTACACGCCATGAGCTTAATCCTAGAATTAATCCTTCTCAACATTACGTTTAGGACAAACGAATAGACAGTATTAAAATGCGTTAACCTATTTTTCAAGACTTAGACGACGATGCGACGTGCAAAAATGGGCTAGAGTCAAAAATTTACCACAAAGAATGAGAATCCAAGAAAAAAAAAACGATCCCACCCAAAACATAAATGTGAAAGGATGCCAAGTTCGATAATATTGGAATGCTTCGCCTATAAAAGAAGTGAGATCTAAATAAGTACCAAGTTCCATACACAGACCTCAGTTAAAAATGATATAACAAGTTGGCAAGTTTTCACACACTTTGTTATAAACCTACTAAACGCAATGAGTCAAGTATATAATTTTCTATTAAAACTTGCCAAGTTATATCATTTTTAACTGAGGTCTGTGTATGGAACTTGGTACTTATTTAGATCTCACTTCTTTTATAGGCGAAGCATTCCGTAATATTATCGAACTTGGTCCCCCCCCCACATTTATGTTTTCGAGCAGGACGACCCGGAGCTGTACCTGTCCAAGATCAAGTACGTGCTGGAGACAGACCTGGACAGCGGGGACTCCGTGCCCGAGCTGTACTTCGCGGACGATGTGTACGACTCCTCGGGCAGGCTTGTGGAGACACACGACCTGCTGCCCAACGGGTCTACTATCCGGGTGGGTGTACATACTGTGTATACTTATACTTATATTTGTGTAAAACAAAGTTGTCATCAGCATCATTCACATAACTAAGATAAAGTAGTCTTTGTTCTATCATTTTGTGAATACCAAGTTTCATTGAAATGCATTTACAGTTTGTGCTTGAAGGAAGTAATAAATATAAGTATTGTTCCTACCTTTTTGTATTTTAACGTAACATTAGTAGGATGTGTAATAAGATTTTGAAATTGTCGTTGTTACATAATTTTTTGACTGTAGGATGAGGACATGTTATACGCTTATTGCAAGAAGTCATTATGTGACGGAATTAGGTATTGGTTAACTGGAGATTTGTCTATATTATCACTATAGATAAAAATGTGATTGTTTGAAATTAATCTTTTTTTTCTGTAATGAGTCGATGATATTTCCATATATTTCTATGTAACATAGTAAATATAGTGATATTGATGATTTGTAACACTGGTGGTCAGGTCCGCAACAGTAACAAGATATCGTACCTGGACGCGCTGGCGCAGTGGCGTCTGGCGGCGCGGGTCCGTCCCGAGACCGAGGCCTTCCTGCGCGGGCTCGCCGTGCTCGTGCCCGACAACCTGCTCGCCATCTTCGACGAGAACGAGCTGGAACTGCTACTGTGTGGCACCGGGGAACTATCCGTGCACGACTGGCGCACGCACGCGTTAGTAGCCGGGTCGGGGCGCGACTGGGAGCGCGTGCTGGCGTGGTTCTGGGCCGCGCTGTCCAGCTTCACCACGGAGGAACGCGCCCGACTGCTGCAGTTCACCACGGGCTGCTCGCAGCTGCCGCCCGGCGGGTTCCAGGTGAGGCTCGTTGGCTATGTTTCACATTACCGTTCATATTCTAAAGTCTGTTTTTTAATCTCGTAGACTAAATTGACACATGCAAATGTCAAATTTACAAATAATATTGCTAGCTCTCTTATGCAGTGTTGTACCTACGATACCGGTTTGTTGAATCGTAACTTTTTATCTATAATAAACGAATTTAATTTTCATTCAAAGTTTTATATTTAAAATTCACGTACGTAAAAACGGCTGCACGACGTGCTACAAATTGGTATACAGGGCAATAGGTATGATGAAATTTAGGGGTGCGTATTTAAAATCTAAAGACGCAACGTCATTCGATTTTAAATACGCACCCCTAAATTAACATATAACCGACGACATTACTGATAGGTTTATCATAGAAGTAGGTGGCGATTCCGATGATTCAGAATATTCCTCAGACATGGAGTCATTATCTGAATCAGAATAAAGATGTTGTTATTAACCTGTAATTGTGTAATTACAAATATACGGTATACATACATTATTAATTTTGTATTATTACGTTTAAATAAGTACCTACCACATTATTTCAAGATAAACACATTATATCAGGATAAGTTATTGTAAAAAAGCGATACTTGATTTTATTTACGCTAGGTATCGGTTGTGCCATATCACTATTTAAGAATTGCAATAAATTGACAACACTCTTAATGTCAGTTTAGTCTACGAGATTAAAAAACAGACTTTAGTGTAAAGAATAGAATGAAACCATAACTTGATTTCTTATCCAGTAAACAAACATCAATTATAACGTGATATATGTACTTGGTTCCAGGAGCTGAACCCCCGGTTCCAGATAACGGCGGCGCCGAACTTCGGCGCGCTGCCGACGGCGCACACGTGCTTCAACCAGCTGTGCCTGCCCGACTACGACTCCTACGAGCAGCTCGTGCACGCGCTGCTCTGGGCCATCAACGAGGGCGGGGAGGGCTTCGGCATGATCTAGGCAGCAGGTACCATCAGGACTTAAGTAACACCTATAATGTTGATTCAGGCTATGGAACTTTTGTTTCAGCACTTTTGGAAATACATGGGAATTAATGATGCCTGTATAGCAGATCGGTTTGTGTAGAAACTTACCGAAATCTGTTCCATTTTCAAAAATACTAAAATGAAAGTTATTCGATTTATTGGCCTGAACTGATTTGCTCGATTTTTTAAATTCAACCTCCTACAATTAAGTGCTCTTAAACTTGTACAGCCGATTCTATATGGCATTTTGAACTTCTAAAATATAATTTATATAACTTAAGCTTTCTTCATACAGGTTTAAACTACAAAAATCGAGCAAGTTTCTAATGGAACACGCGTGTAAAAATGAACACTTAATGAGGCGAAAGCAAAGAAATTATTATTTATTTGATATTTTTTATTTAAGAGAATTTAACTATGATGCATACAATTGTTAGTCAACATCATTTAAACATGATGTAAATTAATATTTTTATTTATTTAACGAACGCGTCCTCTACTGGGCAACGGTTTATAATTAGTATTTAGTATCGTGGGATCGAAAGTAACTGATTACGGCCAGAGGCGAATCAAACGCGCGCTAAAGACCGCACTAGGCACCTTATAGGCATCGCCGGCACTCTGTAGCCAGTTGGGCATGCGTGTAACCTGGCTCCCGAAGGACTTGTCTAGTCTACCTTAGGGGATAATACGGCTCTACTTACGACCCATACAAGGAGAACTAACTTAAAATACTAAAATCTCCAATATATACATAAAAATAATTAAATATTTCGTACGTAAAGCTACAATGGGTCCACGAGCCTTTAAGTTAAATTGGAATCCTGCCAAAGAAGATGTCCATTCTACATGGAATTGATGAACATGAGACAATAACAAGTTAGGTAACATCATGTTATTTGTCAAGCTATTGTTAAGACGAGTGAGCACTCGACATAAGAATATAAATGAACGATTTAAAAAAGAAAATTCTAAATTATATGGACGAAGACGGAGGAGATGAATAAATAAATAAATGAAGCCACAGATTGTATGAAAACTGACGGAATTAAAAATCATCTGTGCATGTATACTTACAAGTATTTTACTTGTATATAGTAATTTTATTTATTACTAAAAGTTTACTGAATGTAGTTGTAATCTACTTAGTAATGGTTCCTTTTCTTTACCAAATCGTGTTAGTGGTCCCCAACTAGAGATGTATTATTGTCTACGATTGCAAAGTTTAAGTATTTATTGAGCCACTAATGCCTTCTTATTATCCAAAAACTATAGTATTCTATTACTTTTTAAATAATTTCCAAAAAATAGTGTATAATGTAGATCTGAAATGCAAACTTAGTTTAAAGTTTTATTTACATTAAGATAAAGATAATAAAATAGTTATTTCGTCAAACCAATAGAATTGTCAATATTAATTGGTAATACTTGTATTTCGCGGCTTTGTTCTTAAATATTATATATTTATTATTAATTTAATATACTTACTATACCAAATGTCATCAGTGAAAAATACAGATTTTAGATCTTTAAACATTTTTCTAAACAAAATTATACTCCAATACCTCTAAACAAATAAAACATTTATAAGAAATATTATATAGAGCTGAATTACAAAAAATACGATAGTGAATTATTTATTTATTATGTAAAAAAGAGTCAGTCTTATTTTTTTTAATACAAACAAACTTTGGCCTAAACTACACTATGACTCCAATGTAAACTCCAAAGTTGCATTTAATATAAATTATTAATGATATATAATAAATAAATACGTGTAATTTAATATAAATTCTAATTATAATGTATACTTGTGTGTGTGGTTGTATTTGGATGTACGTCTTATTTACAGAAACAGTTGTGTAACGACCCCTATATATTGGAACATATATAACTTATTTAATACTGACGCGATTCATTGATTACTGATGATATTACTGCATTAATAGTTACATTCTTACAGTCTTAACTGATATCTAAGTTATTTCTTTGCTACAAAAAATACGTAAACATAGTTAATGATATTTGTTTTGGCGAAACTCACACACATATATGAAATTCTTTGGGCCTAATTTACAATATCTGAATAACGGCAAAGTATCAGATATAATTGATTAAAGAACGTAATTTAAGAGATCTATCTGCCACATAAATGTTTATAAGGCCACTTACAACATGTATAGAGGTTGTGAACCAATCCCTTGAAATTGTAACAGCTTTTTAAAATTCCACAACTGTTACTGTAACGTAAGGTGTAACGTTAGTGTTCAATCAAAATTATAATTGTTTAAGTTTCAACTTGTTTAGTGTAAGTATGGATCTAGTCATATGATACTCTAGTTCTCGCAATTTGATTGCATTTACTTCGTGTTTGGGAGGAGACATCTGTCAATGTTTACTTATTTAATCAAGTATTTTATGTAACTTGTAAGATATTATTTAGTTTAAGTTAAAACCAAGGATACTGTAGGAGACAAATGTCTTGCGACACGTGTTGCTAGCGACTTTAGTCGAAGTAGCGCGATATTGCCGGACTTTGGTCAATACCTATGTAACTGGTAACATCACACGACACGGGTCTCCAATTACATTGAGTGAAGTAAATATTTTATCTGAGGACATGAATCGTGAGTTGAGGCCATATATGTCAGACGAAATCCGCCGGTTTCACTTGACAAGTCGCCAATACATGTTGTGGGTTATTTGTCCCCTAGTGTATCCTTGGCTTAAAGTTATATTTTATTTCGGTTGTGATTTATCATGCTTCAAATTACTTTACTATTCTGTTTACTAGTCGAATTGTGAGGCTTATATTTCATTGTTAAGAGGCACAAAATGTTGAGAATTTTACTATAATTATGTGTAAATACTGTTTCATTGTATGAAGGAGAAATGAGTATTTATTACTAGACTAGTCATGATAAGAGAGGTATCACGTGATATCGGATTACATAATGTAAAAACGCCCTCAAATCTGATGTCCTACGAAAGATTTGCTAGTCTGGAATACCAACAACAATGAATGATTTACTGCCACGTAAATATAATGAGTAAATTCATGTCGACTCTCAAATCACACGCGCACCGTTCTAAAGCTAACTATTAGCTGTTTATTTATTTTATTAGTACATACTTCTTATGTATTTCCCCTTTATTAATGCCATATTTGTCACTAAATAGAGTTATAGAAGAATGTTCCGATTGGCCAATGATAAAGTACTATTGTAACATGGGCCATGTCGCGTAACAATTATGGCATTTTATTTATTAAAAAAATTAAGTAGAAGTGTAACTTAAGTCATTTGATGTAATTTTATAAATAGCTGACCTCTTGTATATATCTATTTCAAACTTAATGCGACCTGGATATGGTACGGAGATTAACAAAAAAAGTTAAGCTGTGTTTAATACCTGTGGTATCTATGTCGTTAGATATAAGGACTATATTCCTAAAGCAAGCATTAGATCCAATTAATTAATAGTCTATGAACTTTACATTGAGATAACGCGTTAATTGTTATCAGGGTCGGGGCACAGGGCGCTGTATTATCACGCGGGTTCAAATGATAGATCATGCAGATATTATATATGTGTATGATACTTATATAACAGAGAATTTGCATACCTTGTAATGGCGAATGCCCGGTGCACATTATGCATCTTGGGTGAAAGGGTTTTAACATGACTATTTCTGACGCAGTCGGTTAAAAGTCAACGTCAAAGCATTTATTCCAAAAAATCCTAAATTAGGCACTTTTGAAACGTCAAACTGAATTGTCCGTCAGTCTGTCTGTCAGTGAAGCTAGGTGCTCGTTCCAAAGTGTAGCTTCGAATGGAGAAGAACGAGCAAGAAACTCCATAAAAATGCTTAGATACTACTACTAGGACTCTAGTATAAAATGGCAGTATTTAATTGTTTAATGTGTGTGTTGTCTATCTACAATGTGTATGAATCTCCGTGCCATTGTCCTGAAAGTCGACAATGTTTAAGTAGTTCAGGGGGTGAGCAGAATTGTAGGCCTAATCTGGAGATACTTGGGTATCGCCTGGCACACTGTCATAATGTAATTGCAAGTATTTTATACAACACAACTATATATCTATATGTAAACCAGTATTCAGTGTAACCTAGTATTGTTTTATTATAATTTATTATTTTCTTTTAAGTCATCGCCTGCGTCTATCTGTTTTCATCAGTGGATAGTTCTAAACATCTTGTCTGTCCGTATATAAGACACAATAGAATGTTTTCTATTATGTCGCGTAGATCTGCGCTCTAACATACAACAGGTTAAAGAAAGTTTGGTGTATTTAAAGTATTTTAATGTATTTATCGGAAATCTTTGACTATCTTAATGTATTTATAAATGGTATTATTTTCATGAATTCAAACAATATTCTGTACTGTTATATAATTATGTTAATATATAAGACACTGCATATAGTATAGTTGTAAATAACTACATGTATAATTACGTTGTGTGTATGTTTGTACATGGCTCGCCCCCAGTGATAGGAACCATTCCAAATGTTGATATTTTGTAGTTGAAACATTGTTGATTAGAAATGTAAGACTGAAATAAATTGATGACGTCAGAGCTCTTGTTTTATTACCCCCGAGTTATTTATACTTGTACACATTTACTAATCACATAGATACAGAAATACAGAAGAAAATACTAGAGAGAGAAACGTTCTTTAAAGAAAATCTGACTTCAAAATGAGAAATTATTCTAAAAACAAAAGACGGTATGAGATATTAATTATTATGTTATCGGCTTACTCACGTAACTGTTTGAAGTTTGACAAGAAACTCGACTAGTTTCAAGCCATGCTAGAGGCTCATATTCATGAGCAGCATTCTGCGACACCGAGTAGCAGCGAGACAATCGCCGTGTCGTCGTGTGTCGCCGATAACATAATAATTAATTAGTATGCCCCACGAAAGTTATAATAAAAGGCTTGAGATATTTTTACAATATTTATTTAAATAAATTAATTTAAGTAAACAATCACTTAGAAATACACTCGAGAGCCAACAACATTATTATAATTAAATTAATCTAAATCTAAAACGTGGACATCTTACATCCTTATATAAAAATACAATACTTACCAAACTTACCTTGTAAATATCTCACGAATAACTTGCGCTATTAGCCACGTGTCGAATGGAATAAAGTAACATAAAAAAATAATATGTGGGATTCACATTGACATATAACAAGTTTAAAGTAAGTCAGTCAGCATTAACTTTTCTATTATATTTGTCGAGTCTATCTATACTCAATTTGACGAGAGCTTATGCCAATCTATTCCATTCAACTATTGGCTACTAGCACTTAAAAATATGATAGAATACAATCAGTCTTATGTCAAAGGTGTTAAGGTTTATATTCGTTGTTCTGGCTACGGTATGCCATGTCGAGCTGGTATGAGCGTCCATATGATGGCTTCTGGCACTGCCTTGGGGTTGCGGAACCATGACCGCGCTGCACCCAGCATCCTGTCCACAGAATCAAGGGGAAGTCATATTATGTAATATCTAAAAACATTCATTGGACATGCGCGGTGTACGTGTGGCGATACATACGTATGACCTAAATACGTATGACCATATACACTCGAATAGAAAATGGTGATACCAGATATCACGGCTTTATAGAATACCTGTGTTTTCGCTGTGTCATTGAGGTTACTGAAAGCCTAACCCTCTCCTCCCATCCCCAATCGTTATTCGGCCGCTCTTGTAACTTTTTTTTACATTTAATGGGTCGACGCTTGGTCGCTATCTCACCTGATGGTAAGTGATGATGCGGCCTACGGTGGAGCATGTCTGCCCATAAGCAACCTATTCACTCGGGCCTTAAAGACACCCAAGTTATACCCATCAGGAAACACAGACTCCGGCAAGGAGTTCCATATACATATACACTCGAATAGAAAATTGTGATACCAGATATCACGGCTTTATAGAAAACTGGCGTACTGAAGGCTCAACTGTCTCCCCCCATTCCCTATCCTTAATCGGCCAGCCAGTATCGCTCTTGTAACTTCGCTGGTGTTGTCGGTGTCCGTGAATGGCGCGATTACTTACCATCAAGTGGTCAGTACAGTAAAACGGGGTGAATAGGGATCGGGAGGTGAATAGGGACAGAAGAGGGGTGAATAGATACTATGAAGAATTTTCCTATACCTATTCACCTCTCTTCTGTCCCTATTCACCTCTCTTCTGTCCCTATTCAGCTCTCGATCCCTATTCACCCCGTTTTACGGCATTGTCATTTGCCAACTTATCCTTTGCAAAAAAGATCATACTTGGTGAGTGGTCGCGGCCACCAGTCGAGCTGCTCCCTGGTGAGCGTGAGGTCTTGCTGCAGCAGCGCCAGCTCCCCGCGCAGCGCCAGCAGCTCCCCGCGCAGCGCGGCAGTCTCGTCGGCCGCCGCAGACACGCGCGCCGTCAGCGCCGCGCACTCGCGGGAACATTGCTGCCTCGCCCTACAACATGGCCCAAATATTTAAGGAATTTAAAAATTATAATTTATATTAACTATTTTATGCACCACTACTACCAGTTTCAACAGTGTGTGCAGCGTGACAACTGCAAGTCAGAAGACACATTACTACAAAAAAAAAAAAACTGAACTGCTAAAGATGATATTCAGATTATACTCCATTATCATATCAGTCACAAGGTGTCCACTGCTGAACATGGGCCTCCTCCAGTAACTTCCAGATAGTCCGGTCGGCCGGCTACGATGTTTATCAGACAGTTAATATGTATATAAACCCCTGGCTAAGATGAAATCATCTTCCACAGATAGGCAGCTACGATAAGGCAGGTAGGTAGTTTACATTGTTTAAGACTAATCTGGAATATTCCCTTCCTTTGTTTCCTACGAAGGTAAGGAACAGGTAGCTGGCAAATATGTATAATACTCAATAATAATATCTCTCAATAACTGGGCCATCGGACGGGCAATTTATTAAAATGCAGGTTTGTAATTTATCATGTCATGAAAAAAATTTAGAAAAAATTAAGCCGTCATTATTCTGAATACAAATTAATTTTAAAATGTTGTCGCTGCTCTAAAGCAATCGATTAGGGGTTGATTTTTTAATCAACAGATAACTTATGTGTAAAATAGAACTGACACTTGACAGTTTTAGTTTGGAAGAATTGTTAAATCTTCAAAACTAGTAAACCCCGCAAACTTTGTTTGGCCTCGGAAATGTTTATGCGCATATTCGTCTTCGTAACAATAACAAACCCAACAGAAAAAAAAGAATTAGCGAAATCGGTTCAGCTGTTCTCGAGATGTGCGCTTAGCAACACATTTATATTTATAGTTTACTAGCGGACCCGACAGACGTTGTCCTGTCTACACGTTTTTAATTTGAAAATTTTAAACTTTTTTTAATAAGCTAAAACATTCTGAACCATTTTGATGAAATTTATTATTCAAAACACAAAAAATTTCATCAAAATCGGTCCAGTCGTTTAAAATTGTGAATCTAAACCATTCTCAGATCCCCTTGAACACACACAAAAATTTCATCAAAATCGGTCCAGTCGTTTAAGAGAAGTTCAGTGACATACACACTTACAGAAGAATTATATATATAAAGATATTCCACCGATAAAATTTATCTAGCGTTGAAAAAAATAGCTAATTAATAGATGAATTATGTTATGACCAAGGCACTTTACAATGCTCTACTAGCCGTACAGTTCATATACATACGTCTTGTTTTTGTTATACAAATAAAACTTAAATCTATTCAAAAAATTATCCAGATGATACAGAAAGACATGAAACCAAGTACTGACTCCTCCTCGTAGGCGAGTTTCTCGATGGTGACATCGAGCAGCCGCTGCTTCTCATCACTCTCCCGGCGCAGCGCGGCCACCTCGGCCTCCGCTGACGCCAGCAACTCCTCGTGCTGAGCCAGGTCCTCTTCCAGTATCGCCAACTGGTACACAACGGAAATTGTCATCACCACAAACTATAAAAAAATCTTTATAATAATGAACATTATGCATTCGATAGTTAAATTATTGTTATCTTCAAATAATTTTTTGTCGTGGATAAGATAGGTACTGTAAGAAAGGATTGTTTTATGCTATTTCAGTGTTTAATTAGACAAAGTTGTTTAATTAGTTATTTAGAAAGAGCCCAGAGAGTTCCTCGCATGGTTTCCTGTTTGTATAACCATATTACGTGTAAGATAGTATTTATTTTACTAAAATGAATTAATTTAATTGAAATATAAAATAACTCTCGTAGAGTTTACGTGACTTTTCAAACTCATGTGGATGAGGAAATCTCTGGTCTGGTTTTGGTCCTACATGCTTGCACACACTTATCTTACTAATATTATAAATGCAAAAAATTGTGTTTGTATGTTTGATAGCGGATTATGTCAAAATTGCTGAAGGGATCGAGATAAAATTTGTCGCAGATGTAGATAATGGTCTGAAAGAACACATAGGCCTTATATCCCACGGGAAGCCGTTGACAGAAACTAGTACACAATAAAAGTGCACAGTAAATATCTACTGGCTGATTTTAAGACTAACCCTGTCGTATGCGTCGTCTCTGGAGGCGAGCGTGTCGCTGTGCGCGGCGCGCTCCAGCGCCAGCGCGTGCTCGCTGACGGCCGCCGACGCGCGCACGCCGTCCAACTCGTTGCGGCAGTTGCGCCAGCCTACACACATCGATGCCATACAATATGAACACAAGTTACCAAGTCCCCTGAAATAGGGAGCAACCTTTTGGCCGATTTTTTTAACTAAAACGTTGCCCCACATTAGGATTTTCTATTGTGTCGTGGGTGCTTTTACAAACATACAATTTCACATGCACATGACACCCAAACCCGAAACAACAATTTGTGCATCACACAAAGAGTTGCTCCTTGCGGGAATCGAACCCGCTACACGTAGCCAGTTGCCTAGCCATCGCGCCAACCGTCCAGTCATGCAGAAATGGCCGAAATCGATCTAAGAAACCCAGAAAAGTAAAAATAATGAAGACACTCACCAATACTCATTTCGGAAGCGCGGTCTTCAGCAGCACATACATCATCTTCCAAAGCCAATTTTTCCTAAAGACAATATACATGTAAATTGGAAACAATCAAGCAACAACGTAGTGCATCAAGTAACTATGTAAGCAGTATGACTCACTCGTTCCAGTACAGCCTTCTCCAGTTCCTTGTCCCTGAGCAGCTGCTTCAGCCGTTCCAACTCCCGCATCGCCAACCTCACCTTGGAGTTGTCAGAATCCAGCAGGGACTTCAGAGCAGAAATCTGGATCCGCAGCCGTTCCGAATAAGACACCTGAAAAACCATGTCGCCCGTCGTTTTTAGTAGAGACATGGAGTCTAGAATTGAAGACGGTGTATAGTAAATATTATTATGTATGCCCTCTATTATATTGGTCTCCAGACAAAACTTGCCAGAACTGGGTGTTACTACTGTCTTTTCAGGAAATAAAAAATGTGATGTGACTATCCCCATTACCTGTGTTTCCAAAGTCTTGCGAAGACACCTGACGTCCTCACGCCGCCGCCTCCAAGCTGCAATCAGCATGAACTGGCAGATCTTGGCGGCTGCCACCTCCTCGGCAGGACCGTGCACAATCGGAGACGCAAGTACCGGCAGCAAGTTTCTCCTAAACAATCAACTACGAATTTTGAACGTTTGGAGTCAAGCAGTTGATGCAGTAGTAGTAAGTTCCCACCAAGGTTTTTAACTATCATTCAACAGGAAAACAACACGTCTTGGAGTGTGTATTTTATTTTTTTCTTTTACATTTATAGGTTATATTACAATAAGATTTATTCACAAAGATTCTCTAGTCTTAACCAATTTAAATTCTTCCTATTCTAACCTGCAAATCCGTTTAGTAGGCGTCAAGTCCTCCATAGAAGCCGCCTTGGTCTTGGCGACAGACCTTGTAGGAGTCTCCTGGTTGGCGTAGGCATCCAGACAGCTTCGGATCCTGGCTAGGTTGGGGCTGGGGCCGCACCATTTGGCTGTGAACTTGTTCACAGGAGCCGAGAACAACTGCTTCTTCGGATGAGCTGGTTGCACGCGACTGTAAGGATAAGTCAAAGTCAAAGTAATTTATTCCAATTGAACCATTAATACCGCCAATTCAAGAAATAAATAATAGTCCGTCAGTCTGTCCGTCAGTGAAGCTAAGTGTTCGTTCCAAAGTGTAGCGTCGAATGGAGAAAAACGAGCAAGAAATTCCATTCGTTACTCTTTTAAAAAAAAAATACATATTTACAATTTATCTGATGCAATTTTCCAATCAGCAATACATATATGTATGTGAGAATAATGTAGAGACATTGCAACGCGCAACACAAATGGTAGTTTTTTTTTATTGGCACATAATAGATACCCGTCTCCGTTTATTACAAGTGCAAAAAATGCTGCTACTGTTTTGGTAATTTCGAAACAAACATAGAAACAAATATTGACACAGTGGTCACCGCTATATTTTACAGTTTACATGGGATTTCACAAACTTGTGATGTCACACGCCGTTACGTAAAATTGTGATTTTCCAAAATGACTAATAGGTAACAGTTATTTTAAGGAAAATATGCCTATTATTTACATTTGACATACGTTGTATTTTCCACATTTTTGAGCCGTCATAGCATATTAAGAGGAAAAACATTTTGATAAATGTGCCGCCAATTAATAGTCCCCAAGGAAATGTTTACCGTTTGTGGCATGCTTAACCTTATTACGCGTAAGATTGTATTTATTTTACTAAAATTAATTAACTAAATTGAAATAGGTATAAAATAATTCTCAGACAGTTTACGTGACTTTTCCGACTTATAGTATCGATGGTTAATAATTATTTAATTTAATATATGTACTTACAAAATAACTCTGAAAGAGTTTTACTAATTGAAAGCCAACCCGATAGACGTCACCACCCGAATTTGGAATTGTATATACGACATCGACTTCCAATTATTTATGAGTCATATTGAACATACATTATTCTTTTTCATAGTGACACCACTATACTCCAAAATGTCTGTTTTAATTATAACAATTATACTTTCCCCTAAATCACATATCTCCGATGCAAATTATAAAGACAAACTAGACATTCCAATCATAGATAACTAAAGGCCTAAAGCCTAAAGGTCAAATCCCAATCTGTTGTCTAATAATAAAATTAATTTAAAATGTTTTTCTTACAACAGCCCAGGGCTGGACAGACAGTCTGTCTGTTTTGTATCAAGCTGACACATGTTTGTTTAGATGATCTAATGCTCGTACATCTCCGTGAGAGCAGACAGCGGGGCGGCCGTTTATCTAACGACTCGCTAATGTGGCACAATCACTGTTTATGGAGCTTTGTTTCTAGGCCAAGGGCCGAGGAACTAATGCTAGGAATTTGTTACTATAAATTACAAAGTTACCATGATCCTACTGTTTTAAAAGAGATTCTAAGTTTGGTCCTCCACGAATATCAATTAATCAAATAATACTCTAGAGTAATTAATGAAATTGAAAAAGTTAAGTAATGTAAAAAGGGTACGATGGGGTTGACACATCTTTGATAAAAACCCCTAGAATGATTTAGAATGATGAGAGAGATTCTATCAAAAAATTGTATTCTAATTTACAAATACGAGCCCCACTCCGTCACATAAAATGAGCTTCGTAAAAAAGTTGATGTTGTACGTTGCCTTACCTACATTTAATAATTACCTTGACTTTCACAAATATTCGTCTAGCCTTTCGAATAATACAGTTCTACGCAATTGTACCTTTGTTTTTCTAAGTTGCTACGAGCTAACTGCGAACCGAAACTTATTTCTCTGTAGCTCGTAGCCGTAGCAAACGCCTTCGTAGCATTGCTAAGCAAGTTTCAGAACCTATCTTGCTACGGTACAGGTTACTTAAAATGTAAGATTTGTTCTAACTAGGTAAATCGTTATAGTAACAAAGAGAAATGAAGCAGATAAAGGCATGAGGTGTCCTAATTATTAGATATAAAAAATAATGAAGAAAGCAAAGACTCACGCAGGCGGAGTGGTCTGCAACTGCAAGTTATGTCTTTCCCTCGACAGTTCTCGTTCGGAGATGTCTCCAGCTCCTGCCCTGGCCACCGGGGACACACTCCGGGGCACCTTCACCACCTGTTCTGGCATCATAGGTACACTATTTTGTTCTAGTTTTGCTATTTCTAAGTATTTATGTATTAGCACTATTTTGTTACGCAGATGTTGAATTGCAAAAATATTCTGGTTAAAGTGACAGCTAGGTGATATAGATTCGAAAATGATTTTGAAATTTTAGTTTCTTTTTTTCGTTTGGTTTTATGGCTTGTTGGTAATTAGAGAAAAAAGATTTCATAGTTTGTGTGATTCTGGTTACGACAGCTACGGTCTACGGTTATCTTAACGAAATGTTCGCTGTAAACGATATTGTAAGTTTCAAGATAAGTTATGTTTTATTTCATAAATTGTGGAGGAAAGCAAATTGCCTAATTAACAAAAACATTCAAAAATCCATATTTTTGAATGCAAATACTTACATATAGATAATTAGTTTGTCAAAGTAATTTTCCAATGAATACCTACAACCAGCTAAACGGCGACATAAACTTGCCACTTAATTGTATATTGCCACAGTAATTGTAGCTTGTCAGTTAACAAAGAATTACAAGGTTATTAAAAAGACTAAATTATGGAGCAGGTAGGGGTGGCTCGGTGGCGTGTGGCGACGTGTATCGGCACTCGGCACGGCGACGTTCGGCGCGGCGCGGCGCCAGCCCTGGTGTCGCCTGCTGCGTGACGCATGGGGCAAGGAACTTCTCACGACACTAACCTGCGTTTTTATTACGTACCCCTTTTTATCTACAAATTAATACTTATAATAGCTTTATACATATACACGGTGTAACAAAAAGGGGGTATACATATCAAGTGCACGGTTTCTAGACAATATAAGAAACGATATGGAAAGGGTTTTTTAAATTCGAAATGTTTTCATGGAACGAAGTTATGAATTTTTCCAATACATAAATTCCAGAAATCGAACATCAAAATTAGGTAGATAGGTACTAGGCGATCAGCGACAGAAGAAAGCTTCTTGATGTATATGGGTATTTTGTTACACGCTGTATAAAAGAAAACTTATTAAAATGATAATTGTGGTCGGTGACGACAATTAATAAACCATTTAATTCAAGTTTCTCCTTTTATGTAAAACCAATACAAAATACGTAATACCACAATGTACTACAATAGTGATTCAGTCTATAAGTCTAGGTCTCTACTTCTATGTAGGTAACATATACTGATTTACTAATTAATTGATCAGTAATTGTGTTCTTTTTGTTTCTGTTACCTTGTATTCATAGTTCCCATTAATCCCATTTACATAGGTTTTCCGCGAGTTGTCGTTTTCTAATATTAACGGCTGCTAGTACAATTGATTACTTGAACGGGTGTTACAAGGGCTGCTAATACAAACTTACAAGACCAGTTTATAGCTGTACAAACCCTTGTACTTTTTAATTTTGAGTAACATTAAGAACCCTATCGTGTAGGTTTACCGTTGCACCCCTCTATTGCCTATGACTCGTAGAAGATTGTGTCAGTATACTTAAATCGTAATCATGTCTAAAAAGGTTGAGAACGCACGCAATTTGTACGTATCTCTATTATCTACATAGTCTACCGTGCAACACACTGCTCCCTCTTTACTTAGACGCCACGTCATGGAATTGCGTAAATATTAAATAATACAAGTTACAAGGGGGCATAAAGGGAGGGCAAGTCTAATTTAGCGTTTGGGTATAAGTGTATAAGGCTGAGCGGCGCGGCGCGGCGTCGTCGGTGCGCGGCGCCTCACGCAACACCGGCGCGGCGCGGCAGCCCGCCGCCGCCGCTGACTCATGACTGAATGTTTTTAATAACTTTCGGTGGGAGGGTAGGTACTAGTTTACATACGTACGCTCAGGGATGGAAGACTTACATGAAAATTGTAAGTAGTTGAATGTTTGCAAACTCGTTATAAAATCGACTTAAAGATGTCAACGAATGAGAGTGAGAATTCTGTTAGTACTTATTATCGTTGTTTAATCTAACAATACAAAGTTCAGTTGTCATTTTGCATAACTTCATCATTATACCCAAACATAGGTATTAGCAAGATAATTAGTATGTATACAGACGTCGAGACCCCGCTTCACATTTAATCATTAATTTCGTAGGTAAGGGATGTCGGTGCTACGCCGTAGCTGCGCTACATCCAGCGCTACGAGAGAAAATTTCAAAAGATACTACGTAGGTACGTAGCTGTAGGAATTTTTGTTTGGGTGGGGTGTTAGATTTTTTTAATAATTTTAATTCTCTTTTTAAATACTTTTTTGTCTATTCTAATTGGCGGTTGTACGTATACGTTGCACCAACAGCTGGAAAATGCCCATTGCAATGGATGCTATGTATTAAAGGCTTCGTCTTATTGTTATTTACATCCATACTACTTTGCGCTGTAAATTGTTTTTATGTAAAACATTGTTTCTCAGTAAGCGAATTATGTAGTTATGTGCTTCTTATGAGAAATAAATATATTTTAAACCAAGAAACGAGGCGTAAGAACGTACTCGTATTTAACTATAATATGATGATCATTGTCTTCAATAACCCATAAAATATAATATACTTTCTCAATTCGTCATTCACCATAAATAGATACAAAATCATAAAAACAAACAACGCAACCTCCATTCACAGAAACCTTGAAGCTACCGCATATATTTACAGTAGTATGACTCGTCGAGCCTTCAACCCATCCCCAAAAACAAATGCGTAACGTTTCAGGCGGGCGGTGAGTCATAGCGCCCAGCTTACTGAAACATCCTGAAATTGAGACGCCTCCCCCCACACCACCGTGTTATTCCGTATTATTCAGACCTCCGATGACTCATACTTGCTCTGAAGGAAATTGGACTCGTTAAGGGCTAAGGGTGACGTCGTAAATAAACATGACTGTCCTGAAATTGTTATTGTACTGGTAATAGGTGAGTCATCTTTAATTCAGGCTGTTGTTTTCGTATTTTTTAAAAATATAGTTCATAATGTCTTTCTTCCTATATTCATTACAAAATCTAGATAGAAAAGAATTAAATCTAAATAGAAGTTATATTTGAAATTTATTTATTACGTGAATCGACTGAACAGAGCTGTATCTATTTCCTTTTTTACGACAAAATATAGTGTTATCAGTTTTTTGTAAAACACTCAAGAACTATACTTCTAACTCATATTTTTATTTTAATAATATATGTACTTAATCAATCTTTATCCTACAAAAATATAATACTTACAACAAAATAAAAATAATGATAACTTTATTTATTTCAAATATTGGCGGGCAACGAGGAATCTGTGACGCAGCAGTGATTTAATCTGTCAGTAGCAGTGTGAAGAGTGCGACAGTACTACCTTCTCGCTCACACTCGCAAAATAAAGTTTGAAATTCACAATACGCATGCGCTATGTCCGCATACGTCACTCCATCACCATGTGACACTTCGCTGCCAATCGCCGGCAGTTGTTGCTTGTGTGCAGTCGAGAGCTAACGCACACCAATAAAAATTATCATTAGTTTTGACGTTCACTAACCGAACCGGAGTAGTGTTTCACTACCATACGTTTGTTACTTGAATAATTTTACTTTAAATTATTAAACCGTATTTATCAAAACTAGTGCCGCGCGATAACAATAAAGTGTTTGAGTTCGCGACATAATCTGTGACAAATTCTTGGAAGTACACAACGTCGAGACGAGAGACCTTGATAACTAGTTCCTTGGCCGAGCGAGAGCGAAGAAACAGTTCACAGTTATTATTATAGGATCATTCATGCTGGAGGTACGTCTATAGTTTACAATTTGTGAAGTAAATCGTGTGTGTTTGCAAATCAGTTAATCGGAATTAAGTTTAAAAGTGAGGTTTAGTGTTTCCAAAGTTCATGAAAGTACTCTCTGAAAGTGGGAAGTGTTATGTTTTAAAACGAAACGAGTTATGACGAAGTTAATATAAATGTGCGTTTTGATATTGTCGCGTGCGGAAGGACCGCTGTGAGGTGTCCGCGGCTCGCGGCTTATTCGTACAGTGCCATGGACATCGGCGGAGGTAAACTGTGTACGACCTGCATGTAATATGTCATACTACATTTTAGTTTCTGGCGATCCGTCACTGCACTTAGTTGTTTGCACTTTTTATAAGTTTTACAAGTAATGGAAACGGATCAAATAGTCTATTCTGGTCAATTTGGTGCATTTTCAAGCAGTACTTGTGTAGCTTCTCAATGTTCTAGTTAGCTGGGTGGTTGAGTGTATGTTCTATTTATATCCTCAAAGCTGGCCGCACACTGTGGAATTACATGAAATCTGCTTTCGATGTACGTTTACTAGTTTCTATGTTGTAATTTCAATCCATGAAATACACAATTTACTCTCTTCTTTGCCTCTTCGCACTGCCTTTAACTCTTATTCTAATATTGATTCTTATTTCATTCTATTTTTAGATACAACATTCGTTGACTTGTATAACCTATACATATTTATTTACATTTCTATTATCTGTGGTCATAACCTCAGTCTCAGACATAGACACTAAATACCCACTTCATTAGAAGTTATTCCATTGATTTGTTTTGTTTCTAAATTAATTAATAGGTACATAAATTATTCGCCATTCATATAACCACAAAATGTAATCACTAAAACCTACTGAAATAGCATGTTATGAAATGGCTGTCTGTAAGTGTACTTTACTAGCAAAATGTCAAATTCGGATGGATGACATTTCTAACCTGTTGACAGTAAAGTTTTTAAAACTACCTACACTTCAGAAATAAGTGAAATGGTGAAGAGTTTGCAAATTTAGAATACCTAACTAGTTGTTTTAATTTAAAACATGTGGAGTACAAGTAGAGGTCAGTGTGTATCCTTTGGGAAGATAATAATATTGCAATATACCAAGTACTTTCCGAGTTTTGTGCGAGTTCCTCGTTCAATTAGTTAATATTATGTAAACTACACTTCCTCAACCACTAAGTTAGGCTGCAATCCTACAAAGTTCAAAGAACTCAGTACTTACAATCTAATGACATTGAACACATTCACATTAATTGTAAAACAGTGAATTAATTACTTTTCCTATCACTGGTGTACCTGTACCGCTAATTAAGAATAAAGTTCATTAAAATGGCTAGGTTATGCAAAATGTCACATTATTTTCATATAACAAGCTAGATTTTTTTATTGGCACTGGGTGATGTTGTCTATTCGACAAAGTCTAAGATAAATAAAAAAAAAGAGTTTAGACAAAAAAGGACCTGCTAATGTTTACAGCTACAAAATATTGACAGTAATTCAAACTTTCTTGGAAATCATAATCTCTTACTATAAATTAAACCCCATAAATAGAAAAGCAATGAAAAATAATATATTATAATACATATTTGCATACATACTTACTTGGTTATAGTAAACCTTACTTCTTCACTACAATATTGATTCAAAAAACATGTTTTAAAATATAGTTGTGATTCGCACTGTATAGTTAGTGGTAGTTCATTCTTTTCACTCTTGTCACGAGCATGCTTATCAGACATGACATACCCACATTGTGGCTTATGCATAAATAATAGAAATGTACATAGTTTACAATATCCACACGACCTGCCGGTCATCCTCTTTGGTAGCGGATACAATTTTAATTTTGCTATTTTCATATTTAACAAGTGCTTAGAAATGCTAAGTGAGTATTAGTTATATACATATTTTATTATTTATTTTAATACCTATCTAATACTTTCATCTATTTTTGTATCAGACAAACTAAATCAATTATTATTGTTTTTGCTATGCTTTGTTTGTAGTCTAGTTTCAAATATTTACCTAATTTATATTTTTTTACTGTAAGTAAAGTGATTGTGATTCATCTGTTCTTGCTGTGTCCTATTCTATTTTACACTGAAGGAATTCATTCCGTCATGTCAAGCGTCACATTTGAATTTCCCGTTTGTTGACAAATATTTAATTTTGTTCCATGTATCTATATATATTATAAAAGTAGTAGGTATATGAGGTGTTTAATGCAGCTTCTGACTTTTGCACAATCATGCATCTTGATATTAATTTATATGACTCAAATTTTGGTTTTTATGACAATGTTGTCTTATATTTTGTTATTTTATTATTCTTTTCCTTATTTTCAAAGATTGAAGTGTAGGTACTTATACTTGCCTAACAAACAGTTTCTCCTATTCCAATTATTTTTCACCGATCATGAACAAAAGTGTTACTATATTTTATTTTAATTGGTAAAATTTTGTGACAATCCAAACTTTAATGTTTCTTCGATTTTATTTAATTAATGATAACTTATTTACTGTTGGGGTGAGATAATCATTTCTATGCTTTAACATCTTGTTAGCAACAAGATATCCTCTGATAAACATAGACCTCCCTCAATGACAATATTTTTTTGATTATAAGTATGATAATTAAAATGTCGGCATCACATCGCCTGTTCTCAATGGATCACAAACAAGTTACACAGGGGCATTATATAAAAGGTTATGCACCTTTGCTTTCTCAGTCTGCTAATGTAAATCAGGGGTTGCCAACCTTTTTCTGGTCAAGGACCACTTTTATAATTCTTGTTGTTTTATGGACTACTTTATACTATTACTTTTTTCATGTGGCTCCACACTCTGATTGTCTCATCAAAATCTCTCCTCATAAAAATAGTGACTTTTGAATTATTGAAATTAGTTTCAGTTTTTCCTATCAGTTGTGTCCTTTGATAGGTATCACCGATATTGAGGTTTAACCGTAATATTTATTGGCCAGAGGTGTAATCATGCGTATTTTGTTTTTCATTTTTTGCCTTCTGCGGGCCACGGGTTGGGAACGACTGGAGTAAATAAATGACGCAGTAACTGCCTACTTGTTATAATATGCAATAACAACAGTAATAAATGCGTCTTTCACTCTTCTGAATGAATATCTTAGTTCAAATTGAATAATAAAATCATCAGAAAAATTTATGAGTAGTAGGTAATAGTTAAAATTTTAAATTAGGCACCTAAACGATTATCAAAACTATTGTAAAAGATTAAGGTTTAAGTTTTTACTTTATAAAACCTGTCTATGTGTACCTGTACCTACCATTACCCTGTATAGTTAGAGACTAGGGCCAATCATTACGGATGATATGACTCCAGTTTTCCTGACCAGTTTATAGCTTTTAATTGCGCCTGGTGACTAGTTGCGAGAGCTTGAACCGAACCTGCATTGAGAATAAAGTGTGAGCAATTATATTGCAGTTACACTGCATTTACTGAAATATTATGAAGGATGGCAGATATTACACTGGTCAGGTTAACTTACGAGAAGTTGTCTAACATGTTAATATGTACTTATGTGCCTATCTTAGGTACCGCCAATTAGTTACTGTCAATAATGCAACTTATTATCTTGTAGCTATAAAACGGATAATATTGTGTAGTATTGCATTTAGGTTTTTCCGTTATCTTACTTAGTTAAACTAGTCACTGAATGTGTCGGTCAGTTAATTTACGTTATTCTCACTCTCTGTAGTATGGACTTTTTCATAATTCCTAAAATAACGTTATTTTGGTCTAAAATGAAAACTTAAATTGTTTACTAAGTATTAGTTGCTGATTCCGAATTGCGGATGAACCCGTTAACTAAGATCGAACCTTCTTTCTAAGATGAGAATAAAGTGAGATGCATTTAAATTACGAAATGGGTGTACCCTGTAATCACTTTGTTGCACTGATAACTATGTGTTTGGCGCCGGTTATCTCAGGAACACACTCACTGATAAAATGTCCAATGTCAATCAGAACTAACTGGTCAGTGGGACCCAGTGTTAATCTTAGTTAAATGTTTAGTTGCTATCTTGAAAACATATAATGCAGTCTATAATTTAATAAATTATATTATCATGTGTTACATAATGTAAAAATACTACACTTGCATTAAACATAATTACGTAAAACCTATGTAAGTAATTAGTAGACGAATCGCCTATCGTCATTTGACGAATGCATGCATTCGTCATGGGCAGCAAGTCTTATGATAGCAGCCTTATTTAATCAACAAAAATAGTAACTCCCCCGTTCTCATTCGTTATTAAAACAAAGGGCAATTAATGGCTTTTGCAGCACGCTAAACTGAGCTAAAAATAACTCCAAGGGCATTTTAAATAACGCGAGGGGGTAACCCTAACTTTTATTCAAACTTGAAAGAAATTACACCCTAACCACCCTAGCGTACCTAAACGTATTTAAAAATAAACTGTTTGTTGAATTCCGTTTGTTTATACTTAGTACTTTGTTGGAGGCATGTTATACCGACTTATACCTGTATAAATGTATATTTTCTTACATTAAAATATCCTCTTATTGACTAATGAAGGTATTCATATTTTCCTCATCTCGATTTAACTATTAGAGGTGAGAATATCTTTAAATTTGCGAATATCACATCTCCTTTCCCTTTCCATTGGTTACGCAACGATCACCTTAGTTGGGTAGTGCGACCTGCGCGGCTCATGCCACTGACACTTGTTCAGTGACTCATCTAGACGCTAGCCACGCTGCGTGACACTCACACATGCATAGAAATAAAGAGTACCTCTCTAGCAAGAACGTTGCCACTCACTCACACTCATTCTCAATTTATGCATCGCTCAAAGTCGTATCACTAGTTTATTATTACTTTATTAGCATAAATCCCCGGCGTATCCAACTAAGTTGTTCTTTAGGCTTAAATTGTATTTGTAACTCATCACACAATCATAGAATGCGCTTGCTTATAAATTCTGAATTGTGAGTTAAGCTAATAAGGAGTAATTTGTATGCAGCAAGAGAGCTCTAAGGTATCCAGTATGCATTGCAATAAGGGCTATTTTCTACCGTAGTAACTCGTTCAAGTACTGTTACACTAAACTTTTTATTGCCAACTTTGTAGAATTTCTTTAAATAATAATCAGCAGTTCCTATAATAAACAATGTGTAGAAAAATGTCACCGAAAGAATGTAAAGTATCTTATTAACTCAAAGACGTAAAAAATGGTACCCACTAATGGACCTTTATAGTTAATCTTGATACCATCTAGATATTCCTAGCAAAAAATAAATATAAGTATTTGTCGGGAGAATAAAGAAAGTTCGATGCAACATTTTGCAAACAAAACAAGGAAATGCATAAAATATTATAAATTTTCTTAATATGACTTTACTAACTAACTACTATGGTTGAATAAATAATAGCGGCTTGCGCCTTCCCACGCATGCTACACGAGCATACTCCTAGCTCCCAACGACGAGATTCCATCGAACCAGTTACCAATTCGTGTCTGACTTGATCTGACATCCGCGTCATGTAATTCATTAGCAATCTCATGTCCTCCATAAAGCGAATCTTTTGTTCATTATTCATCATAGCGCATAATTTTACTCGCCAAGAATTTTATTTGTGTGAGCATTTTAATGACATCTAGACGTGAATTGCTAGCGGTTTTTATTAGTCTAGGACTAAATATTCAGATATTTTTTAATAGATAACTACCAAGTTTGATATAACTTTCATTTTGTTAGATAAATTAACTACCTATTCCTTACGGTGTATTTACTTAGATACAATAAAGGATTACTTAGCAAGTTATAATCAATGACTTGCGTAGCAGAAGTCAGTTATTTATCAGAGAGCCCCTCCTCCACCTACTCCGTAATGAAGTAGATAGCGAGATAATACACTATCGCGACTCATAATCTCCAAATCCTTGATTTGTGAGGTAGTGCTTTACAAAAACAAATAAGATAAAAACATTAAATTAACTAACTACTTACCGAGTTGTACAAGTAAACGGATAACTAACTATTTACGGAGCGGTTATTATATTATATAATTTGTGGTTATCTACGATACAAATCATATCCGTAATCACTGACATTGATGCGTAAAAGATCAAGCTACGATTAACTCCTATTAGCGCCAAAAAGTGAACAGATGTGCAATGATTGCAAATTGTTTTTTCATGTCATTGACTCGTATCGCGCACTGCATGCTGCATGCTACATGCGTCGAACAGGTTTCTTGTACTTAAGTTTAATTACCATACTTCGCTCATTAATCTAGTCTATAAAAGGGCTGTAGCATCTTAAATGCTGGCTTTTGACGTCATTGTGAAATGTATGACGTGCGTCCAGACGGGATCGCCGGGAGCTACCGACCTATCTATGTGCTGACGTCATCCTGGTATCGCTCGCGGCCCCGTGGGTGTTTTATTCTTCATTAAATCGTGTACATTGACGTAATGTTGAAACTTTCATTTTGCTTTAATAATTCATGAAGAGTAACTATTTATTGTGTCCATGACGTTGTTATCTCAGTATGTAATCCTTAATGCGAAGTCACTTAGTTATCAATAAACTTTATGAACAAGCTTTTCTTAAAATGCTGTTGATGAATTTATGACAATACATTTTACTATCTAATCAATTGAGACAGTACGGTATCTAAACAAAATGATGCAAAAAGAACATATTTTTTGTAAAAAAAAAATAACTAGTGACTCTTTTCTATACATTATATTATTTTCAAATCTTTAAGCAATGCTTAACTAACTATTTGAAACATAAGAACTAGGTACAGTAAAATCTTTATTTTCCTGACTTTCCTCAACTAATTTTGTGGCCAGTACAACAGTACAAAATATCACAGATTTGTGACTGAAAGTCACCATTTTACACCTTCATTTGCATTTGCTACATTAAGGGTGATTACTGGCATCGCATTCTTAGTTAACCAAATAAATTATAGACAAATGTCAGGTGCAATTAAATTTCTTGGTATAAGTTTTTGTAACCATGTTTACTATTTACAAGTGTATCACCATATCGCCTGTGTAATGGCTGCGTTGTAAACAATACCGCGATAAACAACAATTAAAGGGCAACTGCGCATAATATATTGACAGCTCTCAGACTTATATTAATTGTATTCATCGTAAATAATCAATGCTATCTGTGTCAATTATAATAATCATGCTTCGTTTGTATTATCTTGTTAGTAAATTAAAATAGAGTTTAGTCCTTCTTGACTAGTCCATTTAGTTATGACAAAAATTGTTGCAACGTCACACCTTTTATCCCCGAAAGGGTAGGCAGAGGCGCACATTGAGCCACGTAATGCTGCTATACAATGTACAGTCACTTTTCCCCATTTGTGTTATAAGTCCCATATAATAGGGGGTGAGCCTATTACCATACACTGGGCATAATTCCAGACTCCGTGCTACTACTAAGAAATTTTCGAAAAACCAAATAAAAAACCGGTAATATTTTGCTCGACGCGGGAATCGAACCCTAAACCCCCTTGTCCGGCAGTCACACTTGCGGCCACTCGACCAACGAGGCAGTCCATGCTATCTGTGTTAATTATAATAATCGTACTTTATTTATATTATCTTATTAACAAATTAAAATAGAGTTTAGTCCTTCTTGACTACTCCATTTATGATAAAAATTGATTTTATTATTTTAGAAGCGTCATCGTCATTTCGGACTGTAATCGTTCACTTATGATTATGATTCAACATTTGCAACTAAGTAACAGCTAACTAATATTATTAATTATACCTAATTACTTACGAATAATTAATTAGTGACGTTTACTGACTAGCAAATTTGCGCGGTTTTACCCATATACCAATTACCGGCACTAAATAGACTGTAGTTAGATAACCTTCCTTAGATTTGTCAAATGCAACAAACGCAACATTCTTTCTGAGCTGTCTACTAATTTCAATATTAAATACCTAATCCTCGAGGCCATAGATAACCTTTCGGATGTTTCCTCAGAATCTATTCATAGGAGGATAACTATGTCATTTCTTTTGTGAAACGATTTGTCCAATTACTTTTTCCGCCTTGGGTGACGCAAGAGTTTCAGACTCTTCCTAACTAAAAATTATCCTATTCCTACTTCTACTGTGAGCCGTAGCCCTGGTAACACGTTAGGTTGTCCACAGCTATGGGAATTTGCTTGTTCTAATGTGTAGATTCCTATAGAAAAGAACGAGCCAAGAACTTCGTGGTTGCCATATTTAAATCAGTACCTAACTGCTGGATTACCAAATTATTGAGTTAGTAACTAACTAATTAGAACAGTATGTTTCAGGGATTAAAAGATTATTTAAATGGTGTTATCTAAGTGTTAACTTATTGTGTAACGCAGTGATTACAGGCAAAGTTTATAATTTCCTAATCACATGTTTTAACTGTAATCGGTAATACATTGATGCCAAAATTTAACTAATTCACATATTATAATCTATTTATTTATCGTCATTGTTGCTTTGTCAATAAAACCTTTATTGTACCCATTGTTGGCCAGTCTTTTCTCGCATGGAAACGGTTTGAGCAATAATCACCAATATGACTTGACGATTTCAAAATAATTAGGAATTATCCGAGGTTTCGCGCCCTCATGCATGAGAGGCGTTCGTCTCAAACCACCAGTCACCACGACAGAAACTAGTAAAAACACTAAAAAATTAATATCTACTGCTGAAAAGCACATTTACATCTATATGAAAGCATTTATTTCACCATACAGGCACTTTTGGGATGTCTAAAAGTCGTATATTACTCATATAGGTTAAATAATAAGTAACTCTTAAGTAATAAGTTAGTCCAGTGTTTAACTACAGCCCACACGCTCATAACTACTTAGTTATAACGTAACAAATTCAAACTTAACTACACCAACTTATCCTCATTACGTACATAAGGAAAATGTTCACATCCCGTTATGGCAGACATTTTGTTAAATTTGGTATGGCGTATAGACTTCTCATATTGATAACATTTTGATAAATTATAATTTTGCATTTTTTTTATGAATTTTAGTTAAAGTACACCTAATAGAGCTAACGACAACTCACAAAAAAGCTGAAGTATTTAACGGCTTACGTAACTGTTTGACGACGACTCGACTAGTTTCAAGCTCCGCTAAGGGCTCACAGTCATAAGCAGCTTTGCGCGACACAGGACGAGTACTTTGTCCACAGTATACATGAGTAAGCTATTAATCTAATATGTCTCACGAGACTGTTATAATACAAAAACAACACTATTTTCACCGTAAGGTATCGATTGAAAACAAACCACACATATCTACCTATTCCATGAATCAGTGTTATTTTCTCACACCTCGATATCTCAAGTTGATGGAGAGGTGTCAATAAGAACAGAGGGTGAATCATCATGAGCTTTACAATCTCTCGACTCCTCGAGGCTTGTCCATCAACCATGTTATCCTTAACTCAAGTAGAACATTTTAATCTCATTTTATCTAAGTTGAAGTGTATGACTAACACTTTGCCAAACTAAATGGGATTTACCTACCTATTTTTCGTCTATTTATACCACCTACGCACCTACATCATTTCTAATTTGTTTGGAATTGTTCGCTTCTGGTGTGCAAGACTGATTTATTCCTAGGCATCCATTTATTATAAATAGATGGTTAGGAATAGCAGTCTTGATAAACAACTACAGCAGTTTTAATCTATCTTCATCTTTTCTTCAATGGCAACACTCGGAAGTCAGCTCTTTTGGAAAGTTAGATAATAATATGTTCATTGAAATGCCATTTGCTACTGCAGCCTTTAAAAATTCTTCAAAATCTCATTATTTAGTTTACTGCCTAGATAGAAACGCTGAATGAATCACGGGGATGCATTTATCAACTTAAGCCTAACAAGTTTTTATGTCGATAGCATGCTTTGTATGCACTTGAAAGACCATAAATTAATATGTATCTATATGTTGTACTCGTACATGTTAACAATTCTCAGAATCTCGCCTCGTGCTAATCTTATTTATATCTCAGAATGCACAATGTAATCATCATTATTGACTGAGTTCTTAAATATTATCGTGCACGTTTGTGTTTTGTATTTTTTCTATACATATAGTTACTATCCGAAAATAATATAACTACTGCTACAATGTCTAAGTCTTATTTTTGTCTAACAACGTTGGTATTTCTACTCAAAAATATATATTTTTACCAGAACTACCTATCATGTTTAAAAAAAACTTAACCAGCTTCTCATATTTATTGGCATTGGTGAAATGGTTCACCGGAATTAACTAACTAGTTATATTGTATATCGTCTTTAGCATATCCACCATTTCCCCACCGTCTCTTAGGAACAAGTCATTTTCATACTGGCCAATTTAATATAACTATGATTGGGTCATCACGACTCGCTCAATGTCACTCTTTAAGCGAAGCTACACGAGAAGTCAGAGAATCGTGTAATTGGTACAATGACACATGACAATAACCTTTAGCATAAATAGACCAAATTCGGATTCGGTACAAACAGCAGGGGTTCTTAACCCGGCTGCTACACGTGCCACTAAGTTTTTTGCGCCAACTTATTGGTAAAGAGGCTTAGCTGGAATCTGTTACAAAAACACAAAGCACTGGAGTGATTAACGAGTTACTGATCACTCTAAATTGCTTTTAGAGGTTTAAAAACATCAACAGGCCGTAGTAACGGGTGCTGGTTACTATGCAATACGGAGCATCATCATCACGTGTTCCCACGGTCATTGACGATTGTATTTGAAGAGATATCCACTGTCTTTACTTTGCTTTGTATTCGTAATTGATTTTTTCTGTCTTCCAACACTACAGTTGTTGTAGTGCGTTCCTGGGGGGAGATAAAGTGTAGTTAAGTGCATCGATTGATAAAAATAAAAAATAATTTTTCTATCTAAAACTTTTCTTGTCTTACTCATGTAGATAGTGATCTGTACCTTTTGGATTTGTGATCTTAAAAACATACCTGATGATGTTATTGTGTCATAATTTTATTATAACTTTCGTGAGACATACTAAATTAATTATAATGTTATCGGCTTACTCACGTAACTTTTTAACGAGGAACTCGACTAGTTTCAAGCCATGCTAGAGGCTCATATTCATGAGCATGATTCCGCGACACACGACGTCGCGCTAGTCAGAGTAGCAGCGCGACAATCGCGGCGTCGTATTTTTATTATTTAATACAACTCAGTCCATACATATATCGATGCAATATACCGATTACATAATATACAGAATAGGGAAACAAGGAAAACATTGACATTGCGAACTATATCTTAAAATAAACCCAAGTGTGAATTAATATTAATTTGTTATGGTAAACCCAGTCGTATATGGCACGTCATTAGAAATAGTTTGGAAGTACTATAACTAGGTGTTACTCATAGGCAAGAATTAAGTAATAACTATGACATAGTTATCGCAACGTTTTTATTAGTTAATATGACTTTAGATGAGATACGGACTGCCGGGTTACCGGGACTCCAGCTCGAAAAGCAGGAGTAGGAACAGGGTGGTTTTTAGTCAGTAAGAGTCTGACACTTCTTCTCGCCTCGCCCAAGGCGAGAGAAGGCATTGCATGATTTTCCCCCCTCAAAAAAAATCTTTTTTTATCTGTGTTCTGTCTAGCGGGTTACCGGAGCTCCGGCTCAAAAAGCAGGAGTAGGAACGGGGTGGTTTTTAGTCAGTAAGAGTATGACACTCACTCTCGCCTCGCCCAAGGCCAGAGACGTCATTGCACGATTTTCTCCCTTCAAAAAAAGACGCATGTCTTACGGGTGGAATAACCGATGTTAATTCAAAATCTCTGTTTTGGAACGATTTTTGGTAACTATTAAATGTGGTATTATGTATTCTTAGTTGTCACCAAAGGTTTTGAATAAGATCAATCCAAACCATTTGGATCAAGATGGGTAATTAATTTCGACCGTGAGTATCTCCAGTAAATCACTAGCTTACGCCATAGGACACTTTGTTGCCTCACACCAGCCACTAATCTGGCAATACTATACTCCCTTCTTACGAGATCAAAGCACGAGTATCAATTATGTAATATTTGATATAGTGTGTGTTGTGGGAAAACCGACACGCCTCTTATCTCCCATGGTTAGTCATACGAGATACGTAGAGTATAGACATTACGTGTTATGACGAGTTTCTTACTCCTGATAAAAGGGAAAAACAAATCTTTTGGAGTACTTTGTTACAATGTTTATTGAGGTGATAATCCATTCATAGTCATTCTTTTTTATGGGATTATACGTTCTACGTAACTTGTCTAACTCCGTAATAAGACACGTGCTAACATTATCTATGTATATTCGTATAATGGATTATGTCATTAAAAACTAGTTAATTGGATCTGTTTCTCAAAAGTCATTGGGTGTTAAATGGAATTAAACTCTCAATTAATTAATCACATCCTTTTCAATAACAGTATTCTTTGAATGTGGCATGCGTTAGTCGACATGTGTGAATGCAGATGCAGCATAAAAGTATTGGCAAAGACTATCATGATTCAGTTTTCAACGAAAAATCATATAGGTCCCTCTAACTATAAAACTATTTGTCTGCCCCGAAGATCATTGGACCATGAGTAGTACAGTGGTTGGCTACTAAAATATTAATAGCAGATGATATGCGCACGCGTCGCCTAGACTGCGTCTGATCGTGACGCAGCGCGTGGGCACAAGATAAATTGTCGTACTGACGACATTATGGTGAACGTTACCGAAAATTCACACGTCAAGAAAAGAATAGAGAGTAAGTCTGATATCAAGAAAATATTTTAATAACTGCATATGCTTTGTCTTAACTTCTTAACGTTGAATTTTATTCATTTATTGCACAATGTTCATACATGGAAGCATTACATACTATTAGTATAGTACATGACCCTATTAGGGTTTAGCAATACATCTGTAACTTATTTAGTTTTCTAATTTTAGAAAATAAATACGATTTTAAATAATCAAAGCCGACTTTGGAATTGATGTAACCATTATGTCACTGACCGAATCATACTGTTTAAATTAATGTGTCACTATAATTACCGCGGTTTTGAACTGAATCATGCATATTTAAATTAACTAACTAATTACATCAATACTATGGATTATTTTGTAGTTTAGTGTATCGACAAAATCCGCCCTTAAGATGAATTATAAAAAACGAAACTTTGTTTTGTTTTTTATAATTTCAAACTATTAATTTAAAACTGTGTGTTTTAATTTTGATACTGAGCTGTCCACACAAGACTTTATACTCATTATTTAAAATGTCCAGACACATCCGATTATAATATTTATGTAACGTCATTTTACTGTCTCGCCAGACATTTTCATATTTGTCTCGAGTCCAGTGTCTTGAGAATTGAGATCGAATATTTAATTTTCACTAGCTTCGAACAGGTTATTTTGTACTGCCTTATGTCAATGCATTAATTATTGTCTATGACGTACTTATCCACACGATTTTATAATTACTTGATGATATGCACAGTCACTTTCGCCAATCGCTCGGAAAATATTGGTTTTGACTCATTTACTAAAATATATGGGTGGGTCACATATTTGTAATACTTTTATTTGCATACAGAGGTATACATTGCACAGGCAGTTTATAAATATGACTGCACGGTTAGCGCGATGGCTTGGCAACTGACTGCCGCGCAACGTGTAGCTGGTTCGATTCCCACACGGAACAACTCTTTGTGTGATCCAAAAATTATTGTTTAGGGTCTGAGCGTCATATCTGTGTGAACTTGTATGTTTGTAAAGACACCTACGACACAGGAGAAAATCCTAGTGCAACGTTCAAAAGAAAAATAGTTTAACTACGAGTATAGTAAGCACACATTGTCGCTTTATTTTAAAGTCTAAAGCATTATCGTATTATTGAACACTGCTTTAATTGTTCTAGTAAACGTTTTAAATAAATTATATGCATGTTAACAGCATATTGAATCATTCATTAAATAACATAATGGCTTCTTAAGAACTGCATTTACATATGCGTCTAGTGCTTAGAAAAAATCAGTACGTGGGTAGTACAACCAGCCTATTCTGTAATTGTCAATTCGAAGTATTCGAAGTGAGTTCGATCGCATTCTCGCCCGTCATTGATCGAGATTATACTGACAACCAATGACAAGGTAGACCGTGATCGAGCTCACTTCGAATGTTTCGAATTGACAATTACAGAATAACGTAGCAGGTAAGGGAATGTCGAAAAATATGTTTGTGTAGTTGCAACTGCTTCTGTATACGGCTTAAATACCTTTTTAATTGGCTGGGACTTTTACATGAATGGTTCTATAAAACTGTATTCTGTATTGAATGGTTCGTTTAGTTCACTTTCGACCACTGTACCCCTAATTATGATGTATTCTCGTTTCCTGAGGGCCGAGAGTCGATTTTTACTATCAATATTTCTCCGACATCTTTAATTGATTTTGTCTGGACTTTAAAAGAGACTATGACCTCTTAGTTTGTTTCGGCATTTCTTCTCAGAGTAGTCCGATAGGAAATGTTGTTTGTTCCTCATCTAATTATATAAGAGATTGACATGTAAAAGAGTTACATTGTAACCTATTTGCAAAACAAACATAATTTATCAATGAAATTTTAGTTTCCTCTCGGCCCTCAAAGTACAGCTAGTTCAAAATACCTGCCGTACGATATGTATGTGATTTGACTCGTACTAAGGGTACTGATAACAATGGTTTTGTTATTAAATTGTTATTTTATACGTAATTGGATGTAATAAACTTCTGTTGTCGGTTATGGTATGACTTTTATGACTTCGTGTTTCACATTAGGCTAGACTAGTAACTTACTGTAGCTGCTCGTACCTAGTTATAAGCCATCAAGCGTGGGTGCTTTGAATTTTATTATTTTACTCTCATTTTTTACTTGAAATCTCCTCGTAAAAATTAAGGAATACTAAACAGTTCATTTTTTTACTATAAAGAACTATGTCCAGTGGAAAATTGATCATTAACTGTTTGACTGCCAGCACAACTTGATATAAGACACAATATAAAATACATTGTGTCTCGCGTAGATCTGCGTTTGCGCATACAATGGGTTAAAACGCTTTTTTAATCTTAATTTACATTCATGGTCTTATTTTTTGGCAATAGATCTAAGAGTTATTGCTAGCCTTCAAGATTGTTTGTTTCTTTTATTTTTGTGAGATACAATCATAACTGTATTTATACTTAAGTAGAGTTATATTATTTTATTTTTTTATTTTTCTGTTCTTGTAGTTGTGGGTGCAGTTGATAATAGTAAATGCATAATGCCCTTAAATGTTATGAACTACCATTTATATGTTATGTTTCAATTCTTATTGTTGCTTTACTCTTTTGTTATTGATTGTACTTTATGCTTCGTAGATAGTATTTGTAAATCGCTAATTAATTTTTATTAGTAGTAGATAGAAGTGCAATGTTTACAAACTTATTTTTTTATTGAAATAACTATTTGTACCAACAACGATGGTGATTTCAATAATGATATCATATTTTATTACTTTCGTCATATTTTTATAATAACTTGTGAGACAAAGTGAGACAAACTAAAAATAACGGTTTACATAAATATATTGAGTAAAGCTCTACTACTTTCGAGTCACATAGAGGTTCTTCCTCACAAGCAGCGTGCGCGGACCTTCATCATGTTCATCGGAATTTTCTTTGATTATGTATCAATTGTAACTTAATATTTAATTTGAATAATAAACCTGTATCTTTATTGTTTCTTCTTATATTTAAAGCATAGTATCTAATTTGTATGTTTCTGTCTTTACAGAAAGCGCACTATGTGTAGGCGGTCCCCATAATGAGGAACAACTGAATATTAGTGATGTTTGTAAGTATATTTGATACTAATATCCTATACCCTACCCGAACCCTATTTTATTAGGCCACCATGGGCGTATGACTAAGGCTCACAACACTGGCCTGGTGGTAAGCAATGATACAGTCTACAAAGAAATCATTACTTTGAATTCAGATTCAGATTTCAGCCATGATCGTCCCACTGCCGGGCAAATGCATACCTACCCTCCTTCCACTTCTCTCTATTTAATTAGTTTGAATTAGTCGGTCTTTATTGTTCATTAACCTTTATGGAAAGGCAATTAGTTATTCTAAACTCATGTCACTATCATCATTCATTATATATTATCAAGTGTTAATCAGTTCAATTACGGAGCTTGTTAATTGTTATTGATACTTATATAATACTACATACTACCTATGTCACGAAACTCGTCCATGACTAATTTGTTTCTAGATTTGTTTCTTCGAAATACATATATATCGAGATAATTAATTGTATTCCGTCTCGAACCTGACATTTGTGGCCGAATTGTTTTCAATTCGTGTTTTGAGTTGTTTTTTTATTACATCCTTGTTATGACACATGTCCCCAATGTTTTCCTCTTCGTTTTATTATAACATTCCAAAGATAGTATTCGTATTTATTCAGCATTTGACATGTTGCTATAAAAACCTGCGTGCTTTACATAATATGTGACCCTGTGTGTAAGGTGATTTCCACCTGAGATGTGCTATGAAGCTGTGCTACGAAGATGTAATAGCTAAGCGGTGAAACTATGTGACCGTTTTCACTGACACTAAGCTATGTAGCTGTTCTAGGAAGATGTCGCAGCTCGAGTATTCGATGTATCGATAGTAGGGAAACTATCTATAGCACGCATCTTTCCATATAAAAACATAACTTAGTCTGAGTCCGTTTCCAACAGTGCTAAACTACGTGTACCAATAAATATGATTGGTGGAACCCATACGCATTCAAAGCAACGTAGCATAGCACATCTCTGTTGGAAAGCACCCTTATTCAGTTTTGGATGAGAATTATAGTTGTAAGTATAACGCCCGAATACTCAAACGCTACTCAATTTTAAGTTGTACTTAAATAAACTGCTATCTCTGTCCTTTTATAAAGAATTGATAGTGACAGAACTATATTTGAGAGCGTCTTAAAATTGAGTAGCGTTTGAGTATTCGGGCATAAGTGCGGGCATAACAATCTCGTATCTGATGGTAAAGTGATGTCTGTTGTGCAGTTGAGGCGATCACTTTGGCGGACCCGTCGTTCGACGTGGGTACAGCCGCCGGCATAGAGGACAGCATGGCGCGCCGCGACCAGCCCTACGTGGAGATCGTCGAGCAGCCGGCCAGCAAGGCGCTCAGGTTCGTGCCACTCACTGTCATGGCTGCCTTTTTTTTTGAGGGGGATAATCATCCAATGACTTCTCCCACCTTGGGCGAGGCGAGAGGGAGTGTCAGACTCTTACTGACTAAAAACCACCCCGTTCCTTTTCCTGCTTTTCGAGCCGGAGCCCCGGTAAACCCGCTAGGTAGTCCGCAGCTCCGGAATCATGGCTGCCTGCCAACCTCCATGTACCTAGTCCCTACATATGGCCAACCGATACACTATTTTTAACCGCTAAACTTATTGTTGCTATGAGATAATGGCCTTTCTTGTGTCTGCTTCAATTCCTGTAACAAGCGAAGTGTATTAAAGGATTTATATGTAGGTTTATAAGTAGTTATTGGTTACGAAATCAAGATATATAACATATCATCTTAGGTATTGTTAGCGCTTTAAATAACAGTAACATCATCAGATTTAATTTGATTCAATGCCGCCGCGGCTCGTAGCGCCTTGTAGCTCGCGCCGATCGCCCTACGGCATCTGTTTTGTAGATTACAATAGTAATACTTTTTAAATAATAATTAATTGATACCAAGATATAGGTACTTTTGAGAGTGCCATTTTGATTGTTTGTGTTGTAGTGTTAACCCATCAAATACCACCAATCACTCAGCCACCGCGTCAACTGTGGACTTGCAGAATGGCTGATTTTGTACTAGATAAATACCTAAATATGAAGCGTCACTTAGCGACTAATGAAACAAGTTGGCAGTTGGCAGCGTGTGATTGGGGACAGATTCTCGCGTTGTTGCTCTGCGAATTTATTAGGTCATGCACCTCGGCGCTACCTACATTGAGAGACCTGTCTGTGTCAATATTCTCTCAAATATTTCCACTATATATTTTCCTAGTGCTTCTCTAAGAATGATTAAATATTTCATTTCATACTAGCAGGTCTTCCCTAGGAATATCAAGTGGTATTTCCCGACTTTCACCGTAAATTTGGTAAATTTTTGATGCAATCATTTTATAAATTGGAAGGTAACAGGATTGCAATTAAAAATTAAAATCAATTGCTCGTTGCTAATCCTAAAGTTACGTACATTTTATATAGACGCGCTTAACGCTTGCTATGTAAACAAAATAAAATCTATATCTTTCGCCTCGTCTGATATGGTAAGATGTCATTCAAAGTCAAAATCATTTATTTCAATTAGACCAAGAAGGCACTCATGTACATCAGATAATATACAAAGTGTTAGTCTGTCGGCCAGTCCTCTAGTGAAGCTATCTGCTAAATAAATTTGACTATAAAATAATATGTTGCAATATTTACAGTACTACGTGATATACTTGGCGATTTCCTTACTTAAGGCAACTTGTAAGTTGGTATAAGTTGCCGTGTCATTCAGAGATTCGTTTACCTCATTGAGTGACTATTCAAGTCAGACAGTTCCTTCGACCTAAGGAGTTTAAACTCGTGTGTCATTCGATATAATTATTGTAGTTTTAAGAAGGATTTAAGGATATACAAGAAAAATATTAATTTTAAAACAAATTAATCGTTTTTTAAATGAACTAAAAATATTATGTTACTTACCTGTATAATTTTAAAACGTCAATTACGTAAAGAGTCACCATAGGAGGGCTCCTATATTTACACATACAACTCTGCCAGCCAACTTTACTGCTTTAACTGTAATCGAATTTTTAGCACAATCCACACAATTTTTAGATTTTTATCAGAGCACTCGACAGGAAATAGCTAATGTAAGGTCGCCGTTACTGAAATCGGTAAAAAGGACTATATTGTTATGTATTTTATTAAACGTTTGTGATGTGTGTATATACTATATACTTATATTTGGTACTCCTTCACCACAAAACTGCTGAACGGATCGTAATAAAATTTGACACAGAGGTAGATTATAATCTGAAAGACATAGGTTATTTTTATCTTGAAACCTGACAGGCAGAAGCTAGTTAGTTCACCGGTGAGTGAAGTATTACTGCCGCACTCAGAGACATTTAATGTACGTAATAACGATTTTGTTCCGAAAACAATTGCTAAGGACTGGGTTAAGTAGTAACCATTAAATGATTGAGTACGGCGGTTAGACTTTACTACTAAATACAAATTAACCTGTTGCTAAGCTCGGGGTAAAGGAAAACATTACCCGAGTTCATTCATCTATTTTTAGTTGTTATTCTGATGAATCACACCGGTTTTTACACACGCGTACCGTGTCCTATCAATACTGATTGTGTTAGGGCGTCTCGGAATGATTATCGGGATATTATCTTCTACTAAGTCTATAGTAGCTCTACCTGTACTTCATTCTGAAGCAGGTACTCTAGTTTAGTTACTCAGATAGTGCTCGATCAACAAAATAAACATATTTCCATGTATTTAAAAGTATTAACTAATAAACAACAGTTAAGACATGGAAAAATAAAATAACGAGTTTCTTAATTTCTTTATGTAGGTATTATCGAAATATTACTAAACTAAGGACCTGTTTCATAATGTCTGGGTAGCTATGTATCAGATAACTTTGAATTAAGAACGTAATTTGTATTTTGTATGCACGATCTGTCACATAAGTTTATCGGCCACTTATATGTAGGTGGTGAGACAGGCGCTAGATATTTTACAATATTTAAAGGTTTCCTTTTCGACTATTATAATAGGTTTCATTAACTTTTGAAATTAATCTAAATTATTCTATTTCTGTATATTCGTTCGTTACCATATGATGGGTTGATGTGCCCTAATCACTTAACCTTATCAATTGGCTATTCCTTTAATTAACGTGTTAAGGATAAACCCGTTTATCTCACGCGATATTTTCACACGTCGTCGTAATCATGTTATTTCTGTTTATCATTTTGGGCTCCCCTCATATGTATTAGAAATAGATTAAAATGTATAATATATTAATAATAATTCAATAAGGATAATGCAAAACCGGTATGGTCTAGTTATTTTTTTATGGTATAAACCGATAAACGAGCAACCTGAAACACTAGAGGCGTTATAATTGCGTTGCCGGCCTTTTAGGGGCTAGGAATTTACTCCTCCGGTAACCTCACTCACACAACGTTGTTTCACGTCGGTTTTCTGTGAGGCCGAAGTTCACTCCGGTCGAGCTGGCTCTTTCGTGTCGAAGCATGGCTTTCCAACAATTTATATATCCCCACAATATAATATTTTGGCAAACTTATCAGTACAGTTGGTTTTGAAGTTTTAGCTTATCATGTGTAGATCGTCGACAAACTGTCTGCAAAGTTTGTAGTAGGTATATAGGTACGTGTCACTAGATAAAAACTATTTAATAAATGTTGTATATGTGTCAGTATATCAGTAGCTATAGTATTCATAGTTACTTATACATTATACTATTAATTAGGGAGAATGCAAAAAATAACAGTTTTTCAAATTCTGATATAATAACCAAATCGGTTGATACTTACCATCACTGCGGCACGTAGCGTTCGTTTTATCTTCTTCAATCAAGGAAAACGTAAAAAATAATACCATTCCAAAGTCTGACACCATAAACATAACAGAAATATGTAAATAAGACGTGACTCACACGATATTTACATACACAGCAATCGGTTATTGTCAGATATTCTCAGAACTAATTACCGCACATGGAAACAGCTTACTGGAGTTAAGGTAAATACAAATATGTATAGAATTTTATACCAACTATTCCAAGAACTCAAGCTTGTTACCTTCGAGATAGAAGACTTTTCTGTTGGTTCACTCCAGACTGAATACTTTGACATGTTTTTCCTACTTAACTAGATGTGATCTTGTGCACGTGTGAATTTCAATACATTGTTTACTCCATAAAGAACATGCGTGCCTTTCATTCGCATTTCTGGACCTAGTATTTTCAACTGCGGTTTGACATTGTCTGTCAGTCAGTCAATCGGTAACAGAAGAGTAGACACTAGTAGTCATGTGTTATTATGACTTATAGTCATATGCTATTAGCTCTAGATTCAGCATTGACTACATCAAACCCTTAATAACCAGACAAGCAACTGACCTTCCTTGCAATCAATCCGCGAACGCATGCATTTAACTATTTATTTATTCTATCGGAGTAATTTATGCTCATGTACTGGACCAGTTTAGACAGTTGAATCGATTTGGACAAATGCCATGCCATAGGTATGTACCCAAATATGTGCAATCTGTAATTGAATACCAATGCCAATATTTAGACTCGTTTCATTTGAGAATTACTTTACTACTTTACATATTTTTGGTATCTATCACACGACTTTGCAGTTTAATCTGCTAAACGTTTTTTATTTTTGTTATTGCAAACGTCTTAACACTCCTGTTTGAATTAAAGCCTGCCTAACATACATGTCCCATATCAATTGAAAAGACTCAAGATATTTTCAGTTACTTTAAGTGAGTACCTAATTTTTTTTCCGAGTAGGTATGTCTCAAGAAGCTTTTTATACAGCAATGTCTAATGTCAATAATGTTCCAATGCTAAAGCTACGTCACGGCTGACATTAGGCCTGATGATAGAGTATTACAATACTCGCCGCCTTTTGTTCTGTTCCGTTAGCCCGCCGCTAATTCTGTTGGTGACGCGCACGCGCCGGTCTATTTCAGGGTTTCAAGTGCTGGCCCTCGGCGGTGCTGCTGTTCTAACGTGTTGCAATATACTTCAGTCCGTTTCATGAATAATCACTGTAATTTATTTAGGTCGGAAAGGAAAGTCATGAAACATAATTTTATGATTCGACGATACTGAATTAAATATAATATTTTAAAAAGCAGATACTGTTAAAAGCGTAACTTTATATAGAATACAAAATAGACAAATAGTTGAACAATTTCGCTTCTATATTTCGGGTATCATCAACATAAAATACGTATAATTTTTGGACCGCCACCTGCGCGCACGCAGTACATGAGGAAATAGAATAATGAATTAGAACTAGTACCTATTCATCTCGGGGAATCACCTACTGAACTCAACATCTAGTACATATAATAAAAACATCCTTGGAGGAGGTAAAGAAAACAACCGCCTGACGTTGCTGTGTGAACTGTGACACATACCGGCGCCCGCGCATGCATATTTTATTGTTGAATTACTTTTATTTTTAAGAATTTTGCGGTGTGTTTTGTGGAAAAATTCGGTTAAGACGTGGAAAATTTTATTCATTAAATCGTAGTAGTACTATACTTTTTGTTTCCCATAGGAGTGGGCAGAGTTGCACAGTCATAGACATTGTAATACCCACTTTTGCTAGTGATATTTATTTAATTATAAATTCCATTGAAGAAAAGGGTTAGCTTTTGTTACATATCTTGGCTGCGGATGCCCGGAAGGACTCCGGCTCGAAGCAGGAGTTGGAACAGGGTGATTTTAAGTCAGTCTGATACTGACTTACAAACATTTTGATACTCTCAATCGCCTCACATAGGGCTGTTGGAGTCATTTGATGATATTACTTCCTCAAGAATAGCTGTTGCCCCCCACTAGGTATAATAACCCGGGCTCCGTGCTGTGAGGACGATGGGGATTATGGTCAGCCGATACATTCATTTCGCTCGAACACGATTACAAATATAAGAGATCACTTTTCTCGGCTTTTTTGTCGGCAGTCGCGGTTGTGATATTAATGAATAGAATTTGTCATTTTGTGTGACGCGGTCATAGGCAACTAGGCAAGGAATGCAAATGAAAAAAATAACAATAGTAATGTATTTCATGCGTGGTTTAATTCTATGACAAATATTTTGCGGTTCGGCTGACTCCTGGTGAATGAAAAATCTCTGCCATTTGACTATGTAAATTAAATATAGTATACATACTAGAAATTAGAATTCTGTCTACTTAATGTTAGCATGTAGCCTTTTGGAGTTTTAGTAAATGTAGTAGAGGTTTATAAATATAAGGCCGATGCTATATCTTATAGCTTTTTAATTATCTTGGACCGATACCGTAGTTACGTAAACTTCTACACGTTTGCTGCGTCGATATACATGGCTCCATTTTCCTCAGCATATGTAAGAAAGCACACTATTCTCGCAATACATAGTAAATTAATGTAAAACAGGAAAATATATTTTTATTCACTTATTTTCCTTATCGATTTGTTGAAAATCATCAGAAATGTAAAGTTTATTTACTTATGACTTGTTAAACATACACATACATACCTCATATATGTGTTTGTTCTGGGCCAGACACCCTTGCGGACATCTTTAGAGCACACAGCTAAAGTATCATACAAATCAGATCAATATTAACTAGTTTCGAAAGCATACAGGACAAATAAGAAAAGAACATACTACTTTTTAAAAGCCCGGCAACGCACCAGTGACTCCTCTGGTGTTGAGGGTGTCTATGGGCGGCGCTGATCGCTAACCATCAGGTGACTCGTCTGATCTATTCCATAAAAAAAAACACTAATATTTGGATACGGAGACGGCCACATCTTCACTTCGCCGTCCTGGCAGTAAGCGAGTGGTGGCCAAACGCAGTCTTATCAACGTTAAAAAATAAAGATCTGACGACCAGTTACTATTTGCAGTTACATTTAACTGATACATGGTACATGTCAGAAAAAGCCAAGAAAAGCTTTAGATTTATAGTCAACAGATGTTTTTCCACGTTTGTGTACTGTAACCAAACCCTTGACCATGATTTCACGTATAATTAAACACCGACTCCATTTTGTTGATCTTACCGTTTTATTTGGGCAAACTGTTTGTAGTTCTACTCCATAGTTTACTAAGTTATAGACAATGTTTTTAAAAAACTAGCTTACGTCATTACGTAAATTAAAAATAGAAGATCATTGAACGTTATTCGATCGTCAATATTGAAAGAGACTGGGTATCACGTGTAAAAAGAAGTGTAGGAGCGTCGCGTCTCGTCCTACTGGCAGTACATAGCCAGTATGTATTCTTACACGTGACTACTGTAGGTATGAGTAAATATAATTAGCATATACACGGTAAACTATTAATTTGAGCAATTAATTACAATAAAATAACTTCATTTAATTCGACAATAGGAATGATGACGGAGATGAAAATTAAAAATCTATTTAGTCTCTCAGTTAGGTAATGAAAAAATGTTAGACACGTATTTTTTATTTTGTCATGAAAGATAACAATAGATAAAACGAGTCACAGTTTAGGCATGGGAGCAAATACGTCATTTCTACGTATAAAATGTACCTAGAAGTGACGTCACGCGATATTTCAAATCGATATATCTTCGAAAGTATTTGTTTCCGTAAGAAAATAAAAAATACGTGTCCAATATTGTCTTCTTTTGTATAATCTTTCTTATAATATCATTGTTACTGACCATATAAATCTAGTATGTTGTATTCTATTCCATTGATCCGCTGTCGTGGCACGCAGCCACAACTCACAGGAAAACAATCAAACAGCAGTACATGCCGTGTCTACGTACAATTTCTATGCAATAATTACTCGTACCTATTACCACTGTTTGTAGTCACTTTTTACATTCATTCGTTGATAACTGTATTGTGAGCTAATGGTTTGTTTTGAAACCTTTTATGACATAAAGGTTTATCATCATAAGTGTAATAATATTAAATGTAGCTTAATGTTAGATAACCTTTGTGGGGTACATAGTAATAGTAGTCAAATACTTTCGATCAACCTCGACAGATTTCGATCAAGCTCGAAAAGTTTCGATCTATCTCGAATCTTTTCGGACAAGGTCTAAGCTTATCAGTTGTTCTCACTTATTTAATGAATACTTTTCGCGACACTACAACACAATAATGCTGCGTCATTCATCTATCACTGACCACAAATATGCGTGAGTAATCATTGAGTATGTCATATATGGCCATTGGCCACAACTTACTGTAGTTTCTCAATTTGTTTTTCAAATGTTTTCGGCTTTACCTGCCGAAAGACCTGCATCTGTTCATAAATAGGAAAAAATGAATAATAATATGTTATTTATTTATTTATTTATTTAAACTTCATCACAAATACAGTGAATGGCGGACTTAATGCCTTAAGGCATTCTCTAACAGTCAACCATAGGGTAGTGCAGAGAAACGAAGCGGATTGATGCTAAGTCATAACACAAGCACAAAAGAATAAATATATGAATACAATATATCTTATACCTACATAATATATATATGAAGATACATATTATATACTTATATACATATATACACATAAACATATACATATAATACAATATATATCCACTGTTAAACGACTACATATATAACATAAATAGTGAAAATAGTGATATGGAGAAATAAGTATCCTCAATTGTTTTGATTCTGCCAATCCTTCGTTATATGCTCGCGGACTTTAAATTTGAAGGAACTGCGACTCTTTGCCACTCTGATCTCCTTGGGGAGCGCATTCCACAGAAGAACAGCTTGAATGAAAAAAGAAGAGTGAAGGAAGTCAGTGCGATGAGAGACACACTGAAGGTGTCGATTTTGAGATGAACGAAGAAATTTAGTGTGGTTGTCGCAAGAATATTGGAAGTAAGAAGCAAGGTAATTAGGTGAAGAAGGAGAGTCAAGGTAAGAGAATAAAGTGGTTAATGCCCTCTGCTGCCTGCGCAAGCGTATAGGCAGCCACTTTAGTTGCACTCTATATGCAGAAACGTGATCATATTTACGTAAGTTGAAAACGAATCGAATGCAGTTATTTAGAAGTCGGTCCAGTTTGTTGAGCAGATCTGCATTCAGGTCGTAGTAACAAACATCAGCGTAATCAATAATGGGGAAAATTAAGCTCTGCACCAGCTGTGCCCTTACGGAGGATGGAAGGAAATTCTTCAAACGATACAGCACCCTCAATGACCCAGTTACTTTTTGGCAAACACTAGCAACCTGTGCACGCCAGCTCAATGTGCTATCAATAATTAAGCCCAAGTCCTTGACGTCCTGACTGAATGGGATAGTCACACCATTATAGGAGATGGGAGGCAGTGTCGCACCGTCAATCGATCTGAGGCTCCAAGAGCTACCTATAATTATGGCTTGGCACTTGTTTGGATTGACAGCTATACCGAACCTGTTAGACCAACTTCGAACAGCTGCCAAGTCACCATTAATTTTGTTGATAGCATCAGGTAAATCGTCCACCCCAGATTGACGGTACAGCTGCAAGTCGTCCGCATACAAATGGTACGCACACTGAAGTTCAGGAGTAATGAAGTTAATAAAAATAGAGAAAAGAAGTGGAGAAAGAATGCCGCCCTGAGGAACGCCTGCCATCAGATCACACCAGCCTGAGAAATGATCATCATGCTGGACTGACTGCTGACGCCCCCGAAGATATGAAGAGAAGAGAGTTATCTGATGACATCGGACATATGTAATATCAATTAGCCACTAGATTGATTAAATATTCACAAAACATACTTATTAAGAGATAATTTATTAATATTTAATTAAAATATTAAATATCTTGCCAGTCTGGTCTGTGTGTATGGTACTCAGTTTATAGGAATAGACTGGTGGTACATACCTACATGCATAACCTCACGCCTGTCTCCCATGGGGGTGGGCAGAGACAATATTATATATGTATAACGCCAATTGCTACGAATCTTACATACCTCTTACGGTTCATCAACAGTCATCATTCTGTTCCTATTTTTAAAAGATTTCTTCTGGAAATGCATTTCACATATAATTTTTATTTGAATCAACTACCATGCTACTTATATTAACATCGTTTGGTAAATTAAACAATGGCTTCCCACATTAGAATAAACTTTACAAATGATCACACACTTCAGTTATAAAGTAAACACACTGGCCGGGCCTACACAGCCGTAGGACACACCACTCGAACGATTTGACTAATAACAACAAAAACTCGTACAATACGTGAGAAAACAAATATTATGTACTCCATGATGTAATATATAAGCGTCATAACAAACATATAATTACACGTGTGTTAAGAACCCAAATTATACAATAAACTATGTAAAAGACTTAAATTAACGTTTTTGTGGCTATTAGGAAGGATTAACATATATAGGTATATTTATTTATAAACATTATAGTGACTGTCTTGTTGGTTGAATGGTCGCAAGTGCGACTGCCGGACAAAGGGTCTTGGGTTCGATTCTCGGGTTGGGCAAAGTATTACTGAGTGTTTTCCATTTAGGATTTTTTTAGTAGTAGCACGGAGTCTAAAATTGTGCCCAGTATATGGCAATAGGCTCACCCCCTATTACATGGGAATTATAACACAAATGGTGAAAAGTGTGTGTACATTGTATAGCGACATACAGCAGTATTGTGCACCTCTGCCTACGGCGTGACGTTGCTAATTAATTTATATAGACACTTGAGAAAAATACTACAATATTATACAAGGCAGTGACGTCAAATCTCTGCTAAAGTACGCAGTCAGTACACTAGTACTTGTATCATAAAAAGGTTAAGGAGAGGCTGCGCTAACTTCTAAGTTGTGCCAATCAATACCGTCTAAAAATAGCCGACTATAAATAGTCTCATTACATCTCTTTTACTCCCAGATAAAGTGAGATACTGCTCTATTTGCACAATACATAGTAGATACATACCGAAACTGTTATTTTTAAGCAAATACTTTTAATAATTGTGTTTGTTTGTTATCAAAAGTATTAGGCATTTGAGTGGTATGGGATCCCTTTGATGATATTATAATAATAATAAAATAGGACCTTTTTAAGAGACCTAAATGTCATGCATGTCAACAAAAAACATATTTTTTAAAATTTTTGTCTGTCTGTTTGTTTGTTTGTTCTGGCTAATCTCTGTTAAGGTTTAACCGATTTTGACGGGACTTATTGGCATGTAGCTCATCTACTAAGAAGTAACATTAACTACTTTTATTAGTCACAAAGTCTGTAATTAAGCTCATATACTAAGGTGTAACCACGTATAACTTAGGCTAATTTTAATATTCACTAATCTATGCGACCGAAGGCGCGGGCAGCTAGTCTGATCTATGTATATCAATAAATGAGTGCAACTGCAATGTGCACGTTGTGTTGTAACGTCGTGTGCACCGTGGCAACCCACGTGACCGGCAATCGAGGATAATGATAATTGCAGCTTTAACTAAGACATACAAACTATTAATGAAGATAGACAATAATACAGATAACTTACAATTCTAATAAATCTGTTTTCAACATTAATATAACCTTACAGGCTTCTACCAACAGATTCACCCACGTTCCTGTAACATAAAAAATAGTCTATGTTATTGCGTGTTCCAAATTTCACCCTTCAGACCTTTTGAAACTCTCCCATTTATAACATTATTAAGATAGTGATAGTAAGATTGATTTTTTTGTTGAGCACGAAAGGATCACTTATAGTTTCGTTCCAGTCCTTAAAAATACATACATAAAAAGGTACATGGAAGTAACGAAAACGCTGTGATATTATGTACTTTATTTCTTTCTTGTTATTATCTACATCTGTACCCTTAGTATAAGTTTGTTTTACGTTTAAAGTAATCGAAACGAGAGCGCGTTCTGACTGGGTGGCTCGATTAAACTAACCAATCAGAGCGCCGAACGCGCTCTCGTTTCGTTTTCGTTCAACGTAAAGCAAACTCATACTAAGGGTCTTCTAGCAAGCAAAGACTTCCTTCCTTTTCACATACAAATTGTAATTTCCCATGCGTAAATTGGCAACAAATCCTTACTGCAGTACTTATTCCAAGGTTTTGTTACGAGATAACTAATGGCCTATTAATTAGACTTTGATAAAAACCATGTTGTTTTGAATTGAAACAACATGGTAACATGGGAAATCCAGTACATTTTCCTGTATATACCTTAATCATCAGGCTGTCTTCTCCTGGACGTATAGGAGGTGGGAGTTTCCGAAATGACAGGCATTGGGTACCTGAAAGAATTATTTCAAAGTCAAAGTCAAAATTATTTATTTCAAATAGACCGACAAGGCACTTTTGAACGTCAAAGCAAATATTACAATATTAAAAAAAAAACTAAATGTCTGTCTGTCGGTCAGTCCTCTAGTGAAGTCAAGTCGGTCCAGTCCTCTATTTATAATATCAATTTAGTTAGCTTCATGAAATACATAGCCGTATTGACAGATTCGTTAATTAGGCCTAACAAAAAGCCAGTATTCTATCAATTAAAATAAATAATGCTTTTACTTCGACGATTACCCAATTATCTTGCTATAATATATGGTTCAATCAGTAAACAGCAATCGCGTAAGCGTACACGCAGACACCTTTTTCATCCAGGCAGCAACAGAACTATTTTTCGCAACGAAAACTGCGATCGGAATAACTTCATGGACTAAATTAATTTCGTATGTTTACATCTGAGCGGTGGAATCCGTTTGGGAATGCGCAGACGCAGCTTATTAACGAGCCGATAGCTGCGCGAATGCATTGTTGAATAGGTTGCTATAATAAACTTATTTTTAACCTAACCACTTACAACTTCAAAAATAGATTTTTTCTTTCTACAGAGATTTAAACATGCAAGTATTTTTCATTTTGATATTTTTTGTCCACAGATTTCGCTATGAGTGTGAAGGCCGGTCAGCGGGATCGATTCCCGGAGTGAATAGCACGTCAGATAACAAGACTTACCCTACAATTAAGATATGCGGATACACAGGACAGGTGGTCATCGTCGTGTCTTGTGTCACCAAAGATGAACCTTACAGGTAAGAACTGTACACTACCTATTACTTAAATCTTCGTTTACGGGTGTATTGGTCAAATACTCAAACGCCACTCAATTTTAAGATGCTCTCAATAACAGTTCTGTCACTACATTTTTATTTTTTAAAGACAGAGATAGAAAGATATTAAAGTTCAATTTAAAATTGAGTAGCGTTTCAGTATTCGGGCGTATGAGACCCAATAGAAAACACATTGTGTCTCGTGCAATCTGCACTCCAGCATAATACGGGTTAAGTCATCTACTGACATATTTATACCGCACTAATTACATTCATTTTAAATGACATCTCGTTTTAGAAACGAATTCTTCTTGCCTTATATCTTTTTATATGTATTACTTCGAGTTGGTGCAACATTCTGTTTATATTATGACGTGAGACATGGTAAATTAATTCGTATCCTAAATAAGTAGTCTTCCATTCTCTTGGATTTTATCAGAAATATTTTTTTTCCAAAATTTCCATAAAATACTCGATGTCTTAGTTATGAGATCCATGCTAATAAAACTGTTATAATTAATGCACCTACCATTTACCAATGACTCAATACCAGCCAATGTTTACTCACAGTATGTATGTATGTATTTATGGTACATGCAGAGTTTACCATTGTGTTGACTCTGGTCTCTGCCCCATAAACTAGTATACCAGACATAAGGCAGACTGCTTGACTTGGTCTACGTAATAAATACAGGGAGTAAACGGAACGCTCCTAAACGCTGCAAATGGGGGATGGTAAAAAAAGATTTATTAAAAAAATGTTTATTCTATGTAATAATAGTTGTAACCAACTGTTTAAGGCTGATGTTGCATGAATAACACGAAAACTAAAACAATTAAATTTATAGAAAAAGCAAAATTGTAGTGCTTTTCGGGAGCGTTCCGTTTACGCCATGTATAATTTAAACTGCTTTTAAAAATATACCAGAGCGCTATATCGTTGCTATGGGAGATTTAGAATATTTTTACAACATATGGTCTGACTCGTACATGCCATCACTGGTTATATAGAATTATAGACACACTATATTTATTTGAAAAGTCACTTTTCGTCGGCGGGTATATGAGACAACAATAGAATAAACATTGTGTCTCGCACTGATCAGTGCTTCAGCATACGTCGGGTTAAAATTAAACGAGTATAGTTGAAACCTCCCTACTACGCTCTTAATTTACTGTAACTTTTGTGGAGAACAAATCTTTGTCCAATGTGAAATGTAAATAAACTTACTGCAAAGAAATATTAAAATTTAATACTTAGAATACCTAGTTCTTTCTATATTAAGAAACTAGTACTTCTATACTAAGGCTAAGGTGCCACATGTATCAGTTATTCATAAACGATTTTATTTCAGGGCGCACCCCCACAACCTGGTGGGTCGGGAACGCTGCGAGAGGGGAGTGTGTACCATCCCCCTCCGCGTCACGGAGGAGACATGTGAATACCAGTTCAAGAACCTCGGCATCCAGTGTGTCAAGCGACGGGATATCGCCGAGGCCCTCACCACCAGGGAGAAACTGAGGGTGGACCCCTTTAGAAGTAAGTTTTTTTTAAACCTCACTCAATACTCATCTTCCCCCAATTATCGGAGGCCCAATTCGCCCCTTCCCAATCTTCCCAATCCCCGATTCCCGAACAACAACCCTTAAATTCCTAACCCCCAAAAGGCCGGCAACGCACTTGTAACGCCTCTGGTGTTTCAAGTGTCCATGGGCGGCGGCGATTGCTTACCATCAGGTGATACGTCTGCTCGTTTACGTGTTTCATAAAAAAATAAACTTGTCCTGCGTCAGTTTATAAGCGCAATACACACAATATACTCGAGACTATTTGTTCATCACTTAAGAAGTTTTTACGTACCAAACACACGACACCTTGCGCAGGCGCCGGTTGCTCCTTGCCTACTCATAACACCAACAGTCGAAAGTCAAATAATATTTTACTCATATTTTTCCTTCAAAAACATAAACCTTCATAATTATTTCAATCATATGAACAAAAAGGACAATAATTATGGCATGGCAAGCATCAAGTTAGGCATTACACTCACCTTGACCCAATAGTCAGGTACAGATCGTATTAAACACAATATATGAATATAGATTCCTTGTACAGGTATTAAGTGAATTGTCCTTCCTTGTAAAGAGCGCCATGCATAATGCTCTGGCCGTTGAACTGACACGCTGAACCACAGATAAATAATAATGTATGCGTGCACGCGCACTCGAACTATACAGATTCAAATAGAATATACACTCTGTCGGAACTTTCATTTTTTTAATAAAGAATACTATGTACAGCTTAATTTTGGGTTTAAAATTAATGTTAATTATATATATTTTTTTATTTATATACGTTGGCCTTACACTAGGATTTTCTCCTGTGTCGTGGGTGCGTTTACAAACATACAAGTTCACAAACACATGACACCCAGATCCGAAACAACAGTTTGTGGATCATACAAAGAGTTGAGTTGAGAATGAACCCGCTACGCGTTGCACGGCAGCCAGTTGTCCAGTCACCGCGCCAGTCATTAATGGTAAAGAAGATATGAAGTGGTTATTTACACTGAGATATCATATAATTAATTGGTTCTAAAAATATCGCGTGCACTTGTCGATAATGTGATTATAAATAAGAGTGTTGTATAGGTACTTGATGTAAAGGAGCCTGTACCTTTGTGCTCGTCGCACTTGACTGAGGAGCACCAATGTCATTTGGTGACGTGTTCGTGGCTCGACATCCGAGTGTCGTGACGTCATGGGTAGCGATGAGTTTCGAACTAACTGCGTTTAAATTATACCTTGTAATAATTGCTTTAGACTGCCTCGTTGGCCGAGTGGTCGCAAGTGCGACTGCCGGGCATTAAGACCCGCGAAGAAGATTCGCGTTTTTTTAGTATTATGAAAATTTCTCAGTAATAGAACGGAGTCTGGAAATGTGCTCGGTATGCCAATCAATAGGCTTATTGTAATAGGGGTTACATGGGACTTGCAACATAAATTGTGTAAAGGCGCGATTATATCTATTTTATTATTTCATACCTTGTAATAAATAAGTAAAAATAATTATGAATAAGAATGTCAGAGTCCCGTAGAAACTCTTACTGACTTATGTTTGTGTTTTATCGCGTGTCATAACGAAACAAATCTAAACTGAGATTGAAGCAAATACAATTATTGTGATGAAGTATGGATAGACGTTTTACGCAGAAGTATGTGATTCTTTCTTCTACTGGTCTCGGACAATTATACATTTTCAGTTATTCAGTCACTTACTGACTCAGCTCCCCGTGTAAAAGCAGCCTTCTTCTTCTTATAGACGGTCATTACTAGACGTATGTCGTGTGTGGCCTAAATTGTTGAACCTTGAACCTCGTGTTTATGAATTGTGTACTCAACTTATTTGAACGATTTACTATATTTTACAAAAATTCCAAGCCTTTTAATGTTTTTTTATTGCATTTTACTGTCCTTTAGGCTGTTATTTTTTCGATCTCTTTGACAGAATGTTAGTTTTACTGGTTCAATTAACCAAGGAAACAATGTAACCAAGAATTGTATAATGAAAACCTAATTGAAAAACAGTAACCTATGGAGATTCTTACTCGTTATTCTCCACACTTTTGAACGAGTAAATAGCTTCATTAGAGGACTGACCGAGAGAGATAGACATTTTTTTATATTGTACATAGTATTGTTTGCTTTGATGTTCAAAAGTGCCTTCCCGGTCTATCTGAAATAAATAATTTTGACTTTGACTTTGAATACTGGTTTTACCAATCTCTTTACCGAGATTCTTCTTTTAAGTAAAACGAGTGACGTTGATTTCCTGAGTGCCCCCGTCCGCGGCCATTCATCACAACATAGTGCTGCGCTCGAATGTCGCATAATGACACGTTCCACCAGTCGCTCAAGGTCGGTCGGTGACCCCGCCTTTGTCTCAGACCTTTACTATTTACATGTACGCTAAATCTCCTATACTAGTTTATGTACTGGAGAAATGATTTATAAACAACTTGGAACCTTTTATGTAAGCGTATCATCTGCCATTGTCTACATAGAATTGGCTAATTGTTTTAACAAAATGTCTTTTTAATATTGTGTCCGATGGTTTGCCAATTCGCTTTCCTTCATGGGATGTGCCTTCCCTCACCATTTTAAGTTTCAATAACAACAATTAGCTGAGATATACAGATTTGCATAGACGTTATCTGTTACATTAATAGTCATACTTCTACTGATGCTCCATGCAGTACAGCTCACTACCTAAACTATTCAGTAAACTTAGTACCAAAACATGGTTTCCATATGAGGGTTTAATTATCTTCTATCTGATAAACCGTTACCCGTCAACCAGTTTGTCAACTTGTTAAGGCTTCGTCGTGTTGTGGACTGCGAAAAACTCGTTCCACGCACCGTCGGTTACCTCAGCTTCACTCATTTAATAATGTTTTGAAATCGAGCTGCTATCGCTTGCCTGGTTTCTAGACTTTAAGGAAAATTCAACAAAATATTAGAATGCAGCGATGCAATTTTATTAGAACCGGCCCCTTTGTGTTATTTTATTACCCATGTAATAACGTGTTATCCCGACTAGTTTCGAACTCGTATAGAGCTTATAACATTTTTTTTATTTGAGGGGGTAAATCATCCAATGACTTCTCCCGCCTTGGGCGAGGCGAGAGGGAGTGTCAGACTCTTACTGACTAAAAACCACCCCGTTCCTTCTCCTGCTTTTCGAGCCGGAGCCCCAGTAAACCCGCTAGGTAGTCCGCAGCTCCGGATTTATTGTTATACTTGACACACTTATAGAGCATGTTTGCGGATAAACCCGAAATAAATGCGTGCGTAAATAAAAAACGTAGTAGATTATTTGTTTGACAACGTTTCGTTACGACAAACATTGGTGAAACCACACACGTTTCAATTGTATCGTGCGTATGAGTGATGCGAACATTTAAAAATATAGCCAGTACACAGTCTGTGTCGTTACTTGTATAAAACTTATCATTCGTCTGATAGCGTATCATTTCACTATCGCAGTTATCGCGACCATTGACTCTGTTCATTGATGTATAATAATTAAGAACATAATTCGCATTGACATGGCGCCTTTATGGGGAAAGCCTATCTTTAGCTTTACTACCGGACTTGGGCATTTCCAGCTACGGCGATAAGGTCCTAATTACCCACCGTGGGAATACCTGGCATACGTAAAAAATGAAAATATTGACAAATATAATCATAGTATACAAATGACTCGGTGCCAACTCAGTAATTATGTCTATAATACCTGAAGTAAATATAAAAATTATCAGTTTTATGTATGTAATCAATTGAGCACGTGAACTAGTGTAGGTGCAGACAGGCTGTGTGTATTCCCAGAGAATTATCTTATTAACACGTAAGCCTATTTATTAATAACTTACGTTTATTGTTAAATTAGGAAATTCCTATTACCGAAATAAATTCTATTGTTGTAATACCTACACATTTATTTACTAGTTTTCAATCAATCTTAATATCTGTGATGAATATTATAAGAAATCCTTCATTAATACTGTACTGCAAGTTTAGTGCTCTGTCTGGGCAACCGGCTGCTGCGTAACGTGTAGCGGGTTAGATTCCCGCACGGAGCAATTCTTTGTGTGATCCACAAATTGTTGTTTCGGGTCTGTGTGTCATGTATATGTGAAATTGTATGTTTGTAAACGCACCCACCCACCAGAAAATTCTAGTGTGAGACAACGTTTAAATTAAAAAAAAACATAGGTACCGGCGGAATTGAGAACCACCTCATTTTTGCGAAGTCGGTTAAAAGTACGTCACTATAACGAATGCTTCTTTACATAGGCATAACGTAGGCGTACGTTTTACAGTTACATTTACGAGTCCAATGAAATAATGCGCGCGCGCGGGTATCAAAATAAACGGGATTTATTTACTGGCCAAGGCAGAGTGCATGTGCACTATATGGGCCGAGGTCTGAGGTTAAATGCGGGGTTCATATTCATTACGTTGGAGTCACACACATTCAAGAGATACACATATTCAAGTGCAGGTACATTACATTGTCATTCAATATTTTTAAAGAGACGTTTTGTCCTGGTTGCCCCTTATTTTACTAGCAAGAAAAATTTGATCAACTGTTTTAATGTCTGTGTAATTAAATAAATGTTGTCTATTTAGTTAATATAATAGTCACCACAATATTCGTAGGCCATTTTATGTCCAGAATCCTTAGTACAATTTTGTTTTGTGTTGACTAGAAACGAGAGAGCGTCCGGCGCTTTGATTGGCGGGTTCGTTTAAACCAACCAATCGGAATACGCTCTCGTTTCGCTTTCGTTAAACGTAAAGCAAACTCGTACTAAGGGTACAGAAAATTAATTATCTAGTTATTCAAACAGGATCAGCTGTTCTGTAGTAATTACGCACTTTCCGAAGTTCCCTTTAAAGGTAAAGCAATAATTACCGCCATACAGGTCTGGTTGGAAGCCCTGCCCAAGAAGGCACAGCTTCAGTACTGGTTTAGGCACTAATTACTGCCTATACTTGGAGCGTTGATCAATGAGCTGGAATTAGCTACGTGTGGTGTGTAATAGGTCTTACCTAGCTACTTTCCTAAATGTTAGAGTAAGCACTAGATTTGGCTAGTTAACTATTTAATAAACTAATTACATACTAGCTTCTACTAGCGAATTTGCCCGCGGTCACGTTGAATTAAAAGTGTACTATGTGTTATTCCAGACCATAATCTATCCCTGTACCAAATTTGATCCCGACCACTTGAGCCATTCTGACGTGGTTGAGTAACAAACACACTCACAAACATTCGCATTTACAATATTAGCAAGATAAAACAATGGGCCCAAAAACATAATGAAATGTTCCTAAACGACTTATTGTTTAGAATTGTAAGTAAGAATGTATAAACGATAGTCATTCAACTAGCGATATTGAAATAGCGCCTAGTTAAAGTATATAAAGAAGAAGAGAAAAAAACCAGCACTAAAATAGCTAGGCATCCAGCGCTGTGTGTTCAGTTTGCCGGTAAAACCGTAAAGCGTGAAATAGTAAATAATGAATAAGAAAGCAGCAACAAAGTAAGATGGTTATGTGCGGAGTGTTTCACTAAATATTATGTTTTTTTTAGTCATTCATACAATACTTCGTGATTGTACTTACTACCAGAATATTGGCAAAACCATGTTTTTAATTTTGTGGATAACATAATATCATGTTATCCGAGACATTCACGTCCAGCCTTTACGTAACAATTGAGTTCCTGCTCGTCGATGTTACAAGTTGTGATGTGATGCAATGATCCGGAATATCGCGGCATGTATCACCGGATGCTCATTATAAACATTGGATTTACTAAAATTTAAATGCCTTGCTAATAAAATTCGTTACTCACCATCTTTACAAGACCAGAATGATGTCAGCAGACCTATTGCTAACAAATTAGTACACTATTTTAGGCACAGTGCTCACATATTGTGTCAATTTCGGAAATAAGTACTGATTTTATCAGTAGGAATACTTAGAAAAGGTAGTTAACAAAACGTCTAGTTGCCAACCGAACAACTATCAGATCACGATACGATTGACTGGAACGGCTGCATACAATGCAAATCAAACTTTACCGCCTTGAATTACGGTCTAGTCTTGGTAAAACACTGCCTGCCTCAGTTTCAGAAATAGCCGAGCGACCAGAAATACCCATAAACCGCGCCCGGCCTCTTTCAGCGACCTACTAACCTGTTAAAGATCTAAAATCTACATCTCCTATTCACTGCCTAAATTAGCTGACTAAATTATCCCATTTAGAAGACTTGAGAACTAAATTTGGAAATAAGAATAGTGTTATGTGTGCTTCAGATGGTACACTGACATCAGAAACATCCTCAAATATGGTCAAAATTAATATACATATGTTATATTGACCTAAATGACTTCAATAAATAATGAATGCAACAGGAAAACTCGACGCTAAATACAGCTTGAGATGGGAAAGCTGTCCTTTACGATTCGGCGCAGGCGCCGCGGCACGGCCACACGGCATCACAACAGCGCGTGCTTGCACGCCAACCGCCAACCGGTTTTGGCTCACGATTGTAAATAATTACTGGTTGAATTGACCCATCATTTAGGCGCTATGTAATCATTTCTGTTATGATTTGTATGTGCTCCTTGTAAAAATATTATGATATTTTTAAACAGTAATATGAGATTTTGTTGCTCGCTATTTGGGATTGAAACGGCTCCTTGAAACTTGACTGATATATTCTATGTTGATAGAGGTATATGGAATTATTAAAAACAATAATTGCTCATTAACTTTACTGGTTAGCAAAAAATCTTCAATACCGTACCGAAAGAGTTATCGTATCTAACTTCCAGACTCATGATACCATTTAACGATAATTATCCTAATCGTTTGCTACATAATACCCTGTCACAGTGACACTAAAATTTGAAACGGTGCAATGTAAACAAAAATGAGAATGGCGGGCATCGCGCCAAATGATACGACGACCTGTAAAAGGTAGCTCGGTTCAACGCCGAATGCGGAAGGTTGGCAGCAGTGGTGTTGCCAACTGATGTCTCCCACGATGCACGAGCTATGTGATAAAACTAAAGTTATTACAACATAATGATGTATGTGTGTAACGCGTTGCTCATTACTGATATACTGATATTACATGGACTGCTAGAGTCAAATGGTAATTGTTTTCGGAATAAAATTGTTACTAAGGAATAGATTTAGTAATCATTACATGGACTAATAAACTAGCTAAATACATAACAATGCAACGTCACGCCTTTTATTCTCGAATGGTAGGCAGAGGTGCACATTACGGCACGTAATGCCAATGTACAATATACACCCACTGGTTACCAATTGTTTTATAAGTCCCATGTAATAGGGGGTGTGAGCCTATCGTAGATTGTAGATAGCCTAAATACATGACAACTTTTATAATTATACATCAATGGCATAAGAAAAGGTTGCAGGAAAACATTCTTCTAAAGATTCTAATAGCTTTGCAACAAAGGATGTTCATTTATTTTCACAGATGTATTGATCTGAAATATGTAGTTTTTTTTAATGTGATTATTTATCTTAACACTTTGTTCAAAAGTTTTCTGTTCGCAACTCATTGTCCATAACGACTGTATATGTTTATGTTACACACAGGTTAGTAGGTACGTCAGAAGTAACATATTTTACGCCTTATAATTTGTCGAGGCTCGAGTAGTCGAGTACCAATACAACCTCGTATGGTACTGTGTTTGGAGCAGTCGCTACTATTTCCGCATCAATCAAATATTTGTGAACAGCGCAAAATATTTGTTCGGCTACATGTTGTTTGTATGAGATTTTGACAAATATTTTATTTACGTGTGAAATTGCAAATGCTTTACTACTGTGAAGTTTAAACAGTATTGTTGAATTAGATATAACAATCCTTGAGTTTTCTATATATCTTGGTAACAACGCTCCATGAATAATTGTAACTAGTTTATATTTGTGTTGAAAATCGATTAACCCGTCGTATGCTGAAGCACTGATCAGTGCGAGACACAATGTGTATTCTATTGTTGTCTCATATACCCGCAGATGAAAGGTTAAATAATAGAAACAGCGATTATTATTCGATATCCTGTAGTTGTACGCAATTTTACAAGAAAAACTTTTTAAATTTCGTGGTTTCATTGTAAATGAATATCGGAAACCGACGAAGTGCGTCACAGCGACGTATTTATTTGTTTATTTTATAAACTGCGCGTATAAGGCGCAGGTGGCTGTCTAGGTTAGTGTTAATTCATCGGTCATCGGTACTGTTATGGCGGCCAACGGTGCCGAGTGAAAGTGGCTTGGGAAACCCCACACTGACGTCAAAGTCATACTAATGGACTTTTGATTATCAACTCCGTTCTCAAAATGCATGTGGAATATAATTGACATATTCATATGTTTCTCTAACGTTCAAATCCGATCCGTAGTTGTGGGGAATTCCAGACTTGCCCAAGTTGATGATGAAAGTACACCTTTCTAATATCTTGCGTGAGCCATTACGTGGGCAATTAGTAACGTTACCGCGTTGGCCCATTGCGTGTAATTGAGAGCACGGGAGATTCTGAATCCGTAACCCAGTTGCAGAAATTAATTTAAACAAAATACAAGGTAAAAAATTATCATTAGTAACACGGAATCTGGAATTGTGTCCGGTATATGGCAATAGGCTCGCCCCCTATTACATAGGACTTATAAAACAATTGGTGAAAAGTGGGTGTACATTGTACAGTGGCATTACGTGTGGTAATGTGCATCTCTCGGATAAAAGGCGTGACGTTGCAAACAAGGTGCCATTCTATCTGAATTTTCGATTATGAGCTCAGAAAGAATATTAGTTTTTACAATAGAAATTGACGTGACCTATCGAACTTGAACTTGTATAGAAATTGTTGATTTGTAGAAACTTGTTCATTTCAGTTGTCACGAATAACCTCATTTACCAACGAGGCAGTTCTCTCTAAAATGCTCCTTAATGTTTTTTCAGAAAACTTCGATCACAAAAACCATCCCCAAAGCATCGACCTGAACGCGGTGCGACTATGTTTCCAAGTGTTCTTGCCGGACGAGACGGGGCGACTACGGCGCCCCCTGACGCCCGTCGTCTCCGACGTCATCTACGACAAGAAGGCCATGAGCGACCTGCTCATCATGCGGTCCAGCCATTGTTCTGGCCCGGCTAAAGGCGGGACTCAAGTTATCTTACTTTGTGAGAAGGTGAGACCACTAAGTTCTTTAGTAAACCGTAATCTAATGTGAATCCTCATATTATCACTAAAGATGCAAGATCAGTCGGACAGATGTTCAGGATTATTCATTCGTAAATTACTTCTACCAATCCGCATTGAGCAAGCGTGGTGATTAAAGCGCAAACCTTCTCCATGTAAGAAGTAGCCTTCGGTCAGCAGTGGCCACTCATAGGCTGTTGATGTTGAAATTATGTCTGACACATGAATATACTTCAATACATTATTTTGTGCGTTTTCCAGGTTACCCGAGAGGACATCGAGGTAGTCTTCTATCAGGAGGAAGACGGCATAATTGTCTGGGAAGAGACAGCTATTAGGATCCTGGTGCACAAACAAGTTGCTATTGCTTTCGAGACGCCAGCGTACAGGATCCCGAATACCACTGACCATGTTAACGTTAGTACCTGTACTATACATTGAATAATATAAATCGGTACAAAATACGAAGCTCAATATGTTAAACGAATTTCTTGTCATTTCCAGGTGTACTTCCAGCTGAAGAGGCTGTCGGACAACGCCCGCAGCAACTCGCTGCCGTTCGAGTACTACCCCGACTTCTCAGGTAGCGCGCGCAAACCTCTCCCAGACCTGTCTCTGTTCTCGCTGCTCCTCAACGAGAAGCGAACAGACACCAATAACAACAAACAAGACAAAACCGAAGTCGTTAGCTCTACCACCGATAGTTACAGCGCCTCCGACGACACTGATACCGCGCAGGTCACCGACACCGACGTCAATGGTAACCCGCAGGTTGCCGACGTCGAGATCATCGACACCAACGAGAAGAGTCTCAATGAACTTCTCGATCAGGTCGCGGAGTTAGACGAGATATACTCGGAGAACCGCACGCGCCTCGAAAACATATCTTCATTGACCAACGACAGTGAAGATATAGAGGATTTCAATGACGCGGGCACTTACACCAGTCTGCAACTCGCTTTCAAAAACCCCGTAGAGATTTCTGAACCTGACCCCATGTCGTATGAAGATGTCCAAGTCCAGACGTACCGCGGCCCTATCATTGAGTTCAGTCCACTCAAACGTGATACGGACGACGAGCGCGCCCCTCCTCTACCCCCCAAACGCGTCCGTAAAGCTGCATCTACCGAGCCTTTCAAAACCAGCCAGACTTCGGTCGATAGCATCTTAAAACCGGGTCGACAGATACCCGTCACCCGTAACCCAGACCAATTGAAAATAAACTCTGAGATGACTGTAGCCAAAAGCGAACCCGCATTGCCCCCGGTCAAGAAGCGTTCGTTCTTTTCACGCCTATTTAGGAGAAAGGAGAAGTCTCCTGCTCCCAGTGTTAAATCTGAGGGTAGGAAAGAGGCCAAGAGTAAACCAGTAGGTCGGTCTGTGAGCAGTGTCTCGGGGGTCCGTCCTTCGAAGTTCAAGTCGTCAGTGTCTCACACCTCGTTGAAAGACAACGCTTCTGGCACAGGCCTCAGTTATGCCGACAGCATCACTCATATCTCTCTCCACGGAGACGAGAATGAGAAGTCCACATCTCAGTCGTCTTTGCGTCGTCCCGCCAGTCTAGCCCCGCTGCCACCGACAGATGGCGGCACTATCTTGGTGGCGGAAAGTGTGCTCGCTTTAGACGCGTCTCAGTTTAAAAAGTTGCAAGACGACTTAGATCTAACTGACGCGGAGCACTACGCGTTGTACATGGCGGTCGCCCCGCACGCGACTGTTTCTGAATTCGATGAAACCAGTTGCTATTACTCGCCGGTAGATGGCAGCAAATTTCAAAATAATTAATCCCCAGCTTGCGACTTGGTCGTCAAATTGAAAGCGTTACACCATGAATACAAGTCGACTGATGCTTGTACTCAGTCTATTCCCCCCCACCCTTAATGCCAAAAATTTATTACATTTTACAGGTTTTCGACGTATTTACATGTTATTTTTTTATATTTTTGTATCTTAACTAATTTGTTAACCATTTACGCTGCGATTAATTTTGCAGCCAATTTAAATGAACGCAAACTTTCATAATTACAATGTTAAATTGTGTCTACTGTTATATTTATCAATGTATGTGTAATAATGTTACCAACTTAATGTTCTAGAGATGAATATTAAGAAGCGGAAGATGGTAAACGACTCGTTACGAAACTTCGATATTGAAAGTAAGTTCGGGTTTATAAAGTTATGTATGATTTACACGTGTCGGTACAGGGTGTCTGACATTAACATTTATTTCAAATCTACATTCATCATTAGTTAGCGAATGGTTTAT